>NW_016866170.1:0-1401 GCF_001698545.2 Rhinopithecus bieti | reverse complement strand
TCAGTACAAATCATATGCCATTTTATTTTTTATTTTTTTATTTTTGAGACAGGGTGGGTCTTACTGTGTCATCCAGGCTGGAGAGCAGTGGCACAATCACGGCTTACTGCAGTCTCAACCTCCTGGACCCAAGCGATCCACCTGCATCAGCCTCCCGAGCAGCTGGGAACACAGGCATGAGCCACAATGCCCAGCTAATTAATTTTTTATTTTTTATTTGTAGAAATAGGGTCTCCCTATGTTGCCCAAGCTGGTCTCAAAATCTTGGGCTCAAGCAATCCTCTTGCCTTAGCCTACCAACATGCTAAGATTACAGGCCTGAGCCACCACACAAGGCCCCATATACCATTTTAAATATCAGGAAATAATTAATTACTTTAAGAATTGTATAGAGATAATATTAAATTTAGCCTTTAGAAAATGTCCAGGTTGGGTGCGGTGGCACACACCTGTAATCCTAGCACTTTGGGAGGCCGAGGTGGGCAGATCACCTGAGGTCAGGAGTTCGAGACCAGGCTGGACAACATGGGGAAACCCCGTCTCTACTAAAAATACAAAAATTAGCTGGGTGTGGTGGTGCACACCCGTAATCCCAGCTACTTGGGAGGCTGAGGCAGGAGTTTCGTTTGAACCCAGGAGGCAGAGGTTGCAGTAAGCTGAGATCTTGGATCATGCCACTGCACTCCAGCCTGAGCAACAGAGTGAGACTCTGTCTCAGAAAAAAAAAAAAAAAAAAAAAAAAAGAAAAGAAAAGAAAATGACCAAATATCTAAACTCTGCATCAGTGTAAAGGATAAATCCAAAATATAAAGTATTATTTGCTTGAATGAATCCATACAATTTTTCTTAGCTTGTTTATACCAAACATTGCATCTTACAATAACACAAACATCAAAGCACAATCTGGAATACTTTTGGAAATATAGATATTTAATTATCAGAGAAAAATGTATAAATCCAATAGGGCATGTTTTATCCTGATAAAAAGCTACACTCTGGTTTATAAGAAACATGGCCGGGCGCGGTGGCTCAAGCCTGTAATCCCAGCACTTTGGGAGGCCGAGACGGGCGGATCACGAGGTCAGGAGATCGAGACCATCCTGGCTAATACGGTGAAACCCTGTCTCTACTTAAAAATACAAAAAAAAAAACTAGCCGGGCGTGGTGGCGGGCGCCTGTAGTCCCAGCTACTCGGGAGGCTGAGGCAGGAGAATGGCGTAAACCCGGGAGGCGGAGCTTGCAGTGAGCTGAGATCTGGCCACTGCACTCCAGCCTGGGTGGCAGAGCGAGACTCCGTCTCAAAAAAAAAAAAAAAAAAAAAAAAAAGAAACTTAAGCATAGACAGAAAGATGAAGTTATTCTGCCACAGATCAACCTTTTATTATCCTTACTTTTTACCTA
>NW_016866169.1:0-1387 GCF_001698545.2 Rhinopithecus bieti | reverse complement strand
GGAGGGCATTACCTAATGGTAAAGGGATCAATGCAACAGGAAGAGTTAACTATCCTAAATATACGTGGACCCAATACAAGAGCACTCAGATTCATAAAGTAAGTTCTTACAGGCATACAAAGAGACTTAAACTCCCACACAATAATAGTGGGAGATTTTAACACCCCACTGTCAATATTAGATCAATGAGAGAGAAAATTAACAAGGATATTCAGTACTTGAATTCAGCTCTGGATCAAGTGGACCTTATAGACATCTACAGAACTCTCCACTGCAAACCAACAGAATATACATTCTTCTCACCACCTCATATTGCACTTATTCTAAAATTGACCACGTAATTGGAAGTAAAACACTACTCAGGGAAAAAAAAAAAAAAAAAAGGAAATCATAACAAACAGAATCTCAGATCACAGTGCAATCAAATTAGAAACTCACTCAAAACCACACACAACTACGTGGAAACTGAACAACCTGCTCCTGAATGACTACTGGATACATTGTGAAACGAACAGTAAATTACCACTGTGTAAATTATGAAGAGCATCTTTATTTCTGAAATAAAGATGTTCTCTGAAACCAAAGAGAACAAAGACACAATGTACCAGAATCGCTGGGACAAATTTAAAGCAGTGTGTAGAAGGAAATTTATAGCACTAAATGTCCACAAGAGAAAGCAAGAAAGATTTAAAATTGATATCCTAACATCAAAAGAAAAAGAACTAGGGAAGCAATAGAAACAAATTCACAAGCTAGCAGAAGACAAGAAATAACTAATTTCAGAGCAGAACTGAAGGAGATAGAGACACAAAAAACCCTTCAAAAAAATCATTGAATCTAGGAGCTGGTTTTTTGAAAAGATCAACAAAATAGACCTCTAGCCAGGCTAATAAAGAAGAAAAGAGAGAAGAATCAAATAGTTTCAATAAAAAATAATATAGAGGATATCACTGCTGACCCCACAGAAATACAAACTATCATCAAAGAATACTATAAATACCTCTATGCAAATAAACTAGAACATCTAGAAGAAATGGGTAAATTCCTGGACACATACACCCTCCAAAGTTTAAACCAGGAAGAAGTTAAATCCCTGAAGAGAGCAATCACAAGTTCTGAAATTAAGGCAGTAATTAATAGCCTAACAACCAAAAAAAAAAAAAAAAAAAAAAAAAAAAAAAAAAAAAAAAAAAAAAATTCCAGGACCAGACAGATTCACAGCCAAATTCTACCAGAGGTACAAAGAGGAGTTGGTATGATTCCTTCTGAAACTATGCCAAACAATAGAAAAGAGAGAATCCGTCCTAACTCATGTTATGAGGCAAGGATCATTCTGATAACAAAACCTGGTGGAGAACAACAACAACAAAAAATTTGAGGCCAATAT
>NW_016866168.1:0-1144 GCF_001698545.2 Rhinopithecus bieti | reverse complement strand
CTGGGGCTAGGCCTGTCTCTCTTTTCACATTTTTCTGCCTGCTTTATATTCTAGCTGTGCTGGCAGCTGATTAGATTGTGCCCACCCAGATTAAGGGTGGGTCTGCCTTTCTCAGCCCACTCACTCAAATGTTAATGTCCTTTGGCAACACCCTCACAGACACACCCAGGATCAATACTTTGTATCCTTCAATCCAATAAATTTGACACTCAGTATTAACCATCAAAGCTGGGTATGGTGGCATGCTTCTGTAATCCTAGCTACTCAGGAGGCTAAGGTGGGAGGACCACTTGAGCCCAGGAATTCAAGGTTACAGTGAGCTACAATGTCACCACTGCACTCTAGCCTAAGTGGCACAGAAAGACCCTATTTTAAAAAAGAAGAAAGAAAGAGAGAGAGAGAGAGAAAGAGAGAGAGAAAGCAAGCAAGCAAGCAAGAAATATTCTTAGGAAGCATATCACTAAAGCTAAGACAATTTAAAGTATGTCATAAGTCTTCACATAAATTATTAATCTAGGGTGATACCTTATTTAAAGTATAGGAGACAAATGATATGAAAATTGAGATATAATTTTATATTTTTCCCATCCTATCTTTTACACCCTTACTGTAATTGTCTGTTCACTGGTGAGGACGTAGAGCCATTCTGCTGTACAACCAGGGTAATTATTTATTTAAGCATCTTTTGTATCTTGTATGCTACAAATGAAAGCACTGTGATGATTACATAAAGTTTTGTTTTTCTCCTAATATTTAGTTGACCAGTATAGTCCAAGAGTCCTTTCTTTTTTTTTTTTTTTTTTTGAGGCGGAGTCTCGCTCTGTCGCCCAGGCTGGAGTGCAGTGGCGCAATCTCGGCTCACTGCAAGCTCCGCCTCTTGGGTTCATGCCATTCTCCTGCCTCAGCCTCCCGAGTAGCTGGGACTACAGGCGCCCGCCACCGCGCCCGGCTAATTTTTTTGTATTTTTAGTAAAGACGGGGTTTCACCATGGTCTCTATCTCCTGACCTTGTGATCCGCCCGCCTCGGCCTCCCAAAGTGCTGGGATTACAGGCATGAGCCACCGTGCCCGGCCCAAGAGTCCTTTCTATGAGCATAAAATGTGAGGCTCTTCAGAAAAACTTCTGTCCAATTCTAAAGACTCT
>NW_016866167.1:0-1623 GCF_001698545.2 Rhinopithecus bieti | reverse complement strand
AAGAAATTGAAATAACAAAAGTGAATTGGTGAAAACAGAGACTAAAGAAGGAAAAGAAAACATATATAGTTAGAAATATTTACTATTTCTAGAGTTACATGCGCTATATATATATATATAGAGAGAGAGAGAGAGAGAGAGAGAGAGAGAGAGATAGTCAGGAAGAAGTTGCAACCATGAAACAAAAGCAGACAGAATAATTTTTTTTTAAAGAAGAAATAGTGTTCAGGATATAAAAAAAAAAGAGCCTTAGGATTGAAAATAGAAGGCTGGGCACGGTGGCTCACGCCTTTAATCATAGCATTTTGGGAGGCAGAGATGGATGGATTGCCTGAGCTCAGGAGTTTGAGACCAGCTTGGGCAAAACCAGTGAAACACTGTATCTACTTAAAAAATAAAATAAAATAAAGGAAAAGAAAAGAAAAGAAAATAGGAAAGTAGAAATGAAAAAAAAAAAAAGATTAGAAAAGACAATGAAAGAAATTTCCTAGAAGGCAAAGCAGAAAGACAGAGAAGACCAGTTCAAGAAGTTCAGAATTCAAATAGTAAGAGCTCAAAAAAAAAAAAAAAAAAAAAAGTAAATGAATAATCTTAGAAAAATTCTCTGAAGTATAAATTACCAAATTTAATGAATTCATTAAGTGGACACCACAACGGATAAAAATAGATCTACACCAAAGTCTGTGATCAGGAAATCTGAGTACACAGCAGACAAAGAGAAGAACTTTAAGCTTCCAGACAGGACACAAAAGAGGACAAATAGAAAGGACTGAAAGTAAAAAATGGCATCCATTGTTTTACAACAACATTGGAAGCAAGTGGGCAATGGAACAAGACTTTCAAATATTCTTTTATATTTTTTGAGACAGAGTCTCACTCTGTCGCCCAGGTTGGAGTGCAGTGGCTGTCACAAGTGCAGTCACAGCACACTACGGCCTCCAATTCCTGGGCTCACGCAATCCCCCTCACCTCAGCCTTCAGCATAACTGGGACAAGAAACGTGCACCACCACGCCCAGCTTCCCATATGCATATTTCTAATAGCTAGATCTCAAGTTACTCACTAGAATGAGAGAAGCGTTCCAAACACCAAATACCTTTTTGGAATACATCCCTGCCATGTATTTGAAAAAGCAGGTGCAGGCTTGGCGTGGTGGCTCACGCCTATAATCCCAGCACTTTGGGAGGCCGAGGTGGGCAGATCACCTGAGGTCAGGAGTTCGAGACCAGCCTGACCAACAACCCCATCTCTACTAAAAATACAAAAAAATTAGCCGGGCATGGTGGTGGGCGCCTGTAATCCCAGCTACTCAGGAGGTTGAGGCAAGAGAATCACTTGAACCTGGGAGTCAGAGGTTGCAGTGAGCCGAGACTGCGCCACTGCACTCCAGCCTGGGTGACAGAGTGGGACTCTGTGTCAAAAAAAAAAAAAAGAAAAGAAAAGAAAAGAAAAAAAAAAAGAAAAGGCAGGTGCTTAGGAACTAAGCCAACAAATAGAACTGTATTCAAAATCTGAAAAAAGACTAGATTACTTATTCTGCTTTACCCATTTAACCTGTCCTTGTTTGGAATTTAAAAGTTTGAAAACTGATGTTGAGAACCAACAGGGACTGAAGACAACCCA
>NW_016866166.1:0-853 GCF_001698545.2 Rhinopithecus bieti | reverse complement strand
AAAAAAGAAAATTGCTAAAAGAGTAGACTTTAAGTGGTCTCATCACAAATAAATGGTGAATATGTGAGGTAATGCATTTTAATTTTCTTGATTTAGTCATTCCATAATGTACACGTATGTCAAAACATCCTGTTGTACACCATAAATATATATATACAATTTTAAAAATTTGTCCATTAAAAAAATAAATACTGGGGGGAATTTTAGGGCTTTGGACTATTGGGGTTTTGTTTGTTTGTTTGTTTGTTTGTTTGTTTTTGAGATGGAGTCTTGCTCTGTTGCCCAGGCTGGAGTGCAGTGGCACGATCTTGGCTCACTGCAACCTCCACCTCCCAGCTTAAAGCGATTCTCCTGCCCCAGCTTCACAAGTAGCTGGGATTACAGGCATGCGCCACCATGCCTGGCTAATTTTTGTATTTTTAGTGGAAATGGGGTTTCACCATGTTGGTCAGGCTGGTCTCGAACTCCTGACCTAAGGTAATCCATCCGCCTCAGCCTCCCAAAGTGCTGGGATTACAGGTGTGAGCCACCGCACCCGGCCAAGGACTGGTGGTTTTTAAAATGCATTTCTGTCTGGGCACAGTGGCTCACGTCTACAATCCTAGTACTTTGGGAGGCCGAGGCAGGTGGATCAACTGAGGTCAGGAGTTTAAGACCAGCCTGGCCAACATGGTGAAACCCTGTCTCTACTAAAAATACAAAAATTAGCTGGGTGTGTTGGTGCCCGCCTGTAGTCCCAGCTACTGGAGAGGCTGAGGCAGGAAAATCACTTGAACCAGGGAAGCTGAGGTTGCAGTGAGTCGAGACTGCACCACTATACTGTAGCCTGGGCAACAGAGCAAGACTCCATCTC
>NW_016866165.1:0-1420 GCF_001698545.2 Rhinopithecus bieti | reverse complement strand
GTATTTTATCCATCTTATTTCATCTGTTCTCCCACTTTGGGATGGAGTCGTTCTCGTATTTGACAGGAAATTACAGACATTGAGATCTAGAAAAAGATAGAAATAAACTTTGAGTACAAAGACTGGGCTTTCATTCTCTTTATATCATATCCCCTTTGCTTGAAAATAGCAGGTACTCAGAAAAGACTGGTTGAATCGAGTGGAAGAAAACCAAATATGAGAACATGATCATTTTTAACTACAGGGCAGACTTCTAGAAAGGGAAAGAGTGGTAGATCTTGCCCTAAATAACTTCTTTCATGTTGCCTGAATTTGTTCTCAATAGTCATGATGATTCCCTTGCCACTTCAAGACAGCCATGACTGAAAAAGAAAACTCTGAGACTCTTGTGACAATTAAAGGTCTCTCAATTATTTAAACATTAGTGTAAATAAATCCAATATGATGGCACTTTCCCAAACACCAGTCGGGAGTCACTTCCCCTAAAAATAACTTTCTTTAAAAGTCATTATGTTTTCTGATTATAAAATATTACATACTCATTAAAAGAAAAAATTGAAATTACAGAGTTAGAAAGTAAAAATCATCTCATTAATTCCAGAGATAACATTATCTTGGGCAATATTCTGATAACATCTGAACATGATTGGTAATTAGAGCCAATAAATACGTGTGTTCCTGGCCAGGCACGGTGGCTCACACCTGTAATCCCAGCACTTTGGGAGGCTGAGGTGGGTGGATCATTTGAGGTCAGGAGTTTGAGATCAGCCTGGCCAACATGGTGAAACCCTGTCTCTACTAAAATTAAAAAAAAAATTAGCTGGGTATGGTGGCGCAAGCCTGTAATCCCAGCTACTTGGGAGGCTGAGGCAGGAGAATCTCTTCAACCTGGGAGGTGGAGGTTGCAATGAGCTGAGATCACACCAGTGCACTCCAGCCAGGCAGCAAGAGGTAGACTCCATCTCAAAAAAGAAAAAAAAGAAAAAAGCTTGTGTCCTGGAAATGTACGAGGTATGCCAGTGTACTTGGGTGCATCATCTCATTAAATTCTTAGAGCAATTTTGTGAGATAAGTATTTTTCATCATTTTATCGCTGGGGCACACACTGAGAGGGGTTGCCTCCAGTCACTTGGCTGGTCTCTCTTGAAACATAGATGGACAGACAGATGACAGACCCTTCACACTTCAGATGTTTACTCACAGGAGCTAAGGAAATCTTACCCCTGAACTTCCTTATGCTGGCTCTCTGTACAGTTTTTGGAAGAGCACTTAGACTTAGAAAGATAGGTAAGTAAGTATTTTTAACTGGGTCAGATGTTGTCTCAAAAGCAGGATTAGTAATAAAGGCCTAACTAATACTTAAGTAATTATTAATAATGGCTCCTTGCTTTTTTTTTTTTTTTTTTTTTTTTTTTTTTTT
>NW_016866164.1:0-911 GCF_001698545.2 Rhinopithecus bieti | reverse complement strand
CCTTCCTTACGCCTTATACAAAAATTAACTCAAGATGGATTAAAGACTTAAATGTAAGACCTAAAACTGTAAAAACCCTAGAAGAAAATGGCACCAATACCATTCAGGACATAGGCATGGGCAAAGACTTCATGACTGAAACACCAAAAGCAATGGCAACAAAAGCCAAAATTGACAAATGGGATCTAATTCAACTAAAGAGCTTCTGCACAGCAAAAGAAACTACCATGAGTGAACACGCAACCTACAGAATGGTAGAAAAATTTTGCAATCTGTCCATCTGACAAAGAGCTAATATCCAAAATCTACACAGAACTGAAACAAATTTACATGAAAATACAAACAACCCCACCAAAAAGTGGGTAAAGGATATGAATCAACATGTCTCAGAAGAAGACATTTATGCAGCCAACAAACATGAAAAAAAGCTCATCATCACTGGCCATTAGAGAAATGCAAATCAAAACCACAGTGAGATAGCATCTCAGGCCAGTTAGAATAGCGATCATTAAAAAGTCTGGAAACAACAAATGCTGGAGAGGATGTGGAGAAATAGGTATGCTTTTACACTGTTGGTGGGAGTGTAAATCAGTTCAACCAATATGGAAGACAGTGTGTCAATTCCTCAAGTATCTAGAACTAGAAATACCATTTGACCCAGCAATCCCATTACTGGATTTATATCCAAAGGATTATAAATCATTCTACTATAAAGACACATGCACACGTATGTTTACTGAAGCACTATTCACAATTTCAAAGATTTGGAACCAACACAAATACCCATCAATGATAGACTGAATAAAGAAAATGTGGCACATATACACCATGGAATACTATGCAGCCATAAAAAAGGAGTTCGTGTCCTTTACAGGAACATGGATGAAGCTGGAAACCATCATTCTCAGCAA
>NW_016866163.1:0-353 GCF_001698545.2 Rhinopithecus bieti | reverse complement strand
GGCAATTCAACATATGCCTTCTCAGACTCCCCAAAAACAGTGCTACTAAACTGCTCCATGAAAACAATGGTGTGACTCTGTGAGATTAATTCACACATCACCAAGCTGTTTCTCAGAAAACTTCTTTCTAGCTTTTATCTGAGGATATTTCATTTTCACTATATACCTGAATGTGTGCCCGAATATCCCACTGCAGATTAAACAAGAAAACTGTTAGCGAACTTCTCAATGAAAAGAACGGTGTAATACTGTGAGATGAATTAACATAAAACAGACCAGTTTGTCAAAAGTTTATTTTGGTTTTATCTGAGGATATTTCCTTTGTCACCACAATCTTCAAAGTGCTCTGATGA
>NW_016866162.1:12286-20345 GCF_001698545.2 Rhinopithecus bieti | reverse complement strand
TTTAAGCTTAGCTTTAGAGACTTACTGAAATTTGGTCATGTTATCACTGGTGAGAGGGCATTTCACACACAAGAAAAGTGTGAACAAAAGATGTTGGCAGGCAAATATGAATTATTTAGAGAAAGAGTGAATAATTCTGTTAAAGTAGTTAGAGATTTTGATATAAGAACGGGGTGAGAATATGAGATTGGAAAGTTTACCTGGGAATAGACTGGCCAAGATAAAATAGAATGTTAGTATCTCAGCTTGTTATTACCTAGGATCATACACTAAAAAGAATATTTGAGTGCAAGTAGTCTATTTGGAAAGTGATTCCAGGAAATACAGATAGAAAAATAGGAAAGTGAGACAGAGAAGGGAAGAAAGCTTGTCAAAGGTGTATTATGTGAGTTATCACTGAGGACAACTGAAGCTTAACCTCACTGGAGAAATTTGGATGGTTATTTATAGCATGTGTCTTTGAGTTACCCACTGTAACGATGAGAGAGCTAGTATACTTATCCACTAGTTTCTATCAGTCATTAGTTGAGGGCTGCAGCACCAGCAAGTGTTAATTTGGGGGCACATTCAACCTGTCATGTGTGTGGCTAAAATGAGCTCTGGTGGTAAGAGAAAGCATATTTACTTCTCAGCACAAAACTCCATGTCCAAGATAAAAACCACAACCCCTGCCAGGCGCAGTGGCTCACACCTGTAATCCCAGCATTTTGGGAGGCCGAGGCGGGCGGATCACGAGGTCAGGGAGATTGAGACCATCCTGGCTAACACGGGGACACCCGTCTGTACTAAAAATACAAAAAAATTAGTCGGGCGTGGTGGCATGTGCCTGTAGTCCCAGCTGCTTGGGAGGCTGAGGCGGCAGAATGGCATGAACCCGGAAGGTGGAGCTTCCAGTAAGCCGAGATCGCACCACTGTACTCCAGCCCAGGCGACAGAACGAGACACTGTCTCAAAAATAAATAAATAAATAAATAAATAAATAAATAAATAAATAAATAACAAAAAATCCTGTAGTCAGCTAGCTGTCTCATGGTCTCACAGATGTTGGAAGAGGGCTGTGGAGACACCTGTGTCAGACATCATAATGTGCCTAGTATTTTTCATTTTAAAGATGTAAATTCTGAACCCCAGGTAGAGGAAGAGACCTGCACAGGATTATACAAGCAGTCAGTGGGAGAGGCAACACTAGTCTTATTTCTCTTTGCTTCCTGAGTTAGTACATTGAGCTGCCCACAGTAGAGTATGTTGGACTATGACTCATGGTGAAGTGTTGAAGCTTGCTTCCTGTGGTGAGAAGTAAAGAGTTGTGATTTCTATACACAACTATTTTGATTATTGTTATAAACATTCTCAATACCCTCAGCTCCACAATCTGAAAATAATGTTTTTTGTTTGTTTTGCTTTTTAAATATGATTTTTCCCTGAAGATGGTTTAAAAAATTATTAAGACCCAAGATATGACTGGAATCAATGTTGTGCATTCATTCATTTATTCATTCATTCATTTTGAACAGCTTTAATGAGATAAAGTGCATAAATTATACAATTTACCCAGTGAGATTGTACAACCAAGTGATTCTCAGTATATTCACCAAATTGTGCAACCATCACCACAAACAATGTTAAAACACTTTCATCACATATAAAAGAAGCACCATAATCCTAAGTTTAACTTTCTGATTTCTGTACCCCTAACCTAACCTATCACCCCCCAACTCCTGTTCCCAGGCAATCACTTATCTATGTTCTCTCTATATATGTGCTTTACTGTCTCTATATATGTACTTAGTATGGGCACATTTTAAAATATCACTCCTATCTAACTGTAATTATATATCCTTTGGCCAAAATCTTCACATTCCTCATTTTCTTCTCCATAGCTACTGTGAACTGTGTCTTAATAATTGAGATTATTAAGATAATAATNGCTTCCTGTGGTGAGAAGTAAAGAGTTGTGATTTCTATACACAACTATTTTGATTATTGTTATAAACATTCTCAATACCCTCAGCTCCACAATCTGAAAATAATGTTTTTTGTTTGTTTTGCTTTTTAAATATGATTTTTCCCTGAAGATGGTTTAAAAAATTATTAAGACCCAAGATATGACTGGAATCAATGTTGTGCATTCATTCATTTATTCATTCATTCATTTTTGAACAGCTTTAATGAGATAAAGTGCATAAATTATACAATTTACCCAGTGAGATTGTACAACCAAGTGATTCTCAGTATATTCACCAAATTGTGCAACCATCACCACAAACAATGTTAAAACACTTTCATCACATATAAAAAGAAGCACCATAATCCTAAGTTTAACTTTCTGATTTCTGTACCCCTAACCTAACCTATCACCCCCCAACTCCTGTTCCCAGGCAATCACTTATCTATGTTCTCTCTATATATGTGCTTTACTGTCTCTATATATGTACTTAGTATGGGCACATTTTAAAATATCACTCCTATCTAACTGTAATTATATATCCTTTGGCCAAAATCTTCACATTCCTCATTTTCTTCTCCATAGCTACTGTGAACTGTGTCTTAATAATTGAGATTATTAAGATAATAATAATTGAGATTATTGAGATAATAATTGAATTAGAACTTCCTGAGGATGCTGAAGTGAAGTATGAGAAGGTATTTATGTTGTGTCTGTAGAAACATCAAATTTCAAGTTTGAAAAGGAAATTAGAAACTTTTTTAATTGCTTTTTTTCAAAGATAAAGACAGAGAAATGTCCAAGATGAATACCAGCAAGAAAGCCTTAAAGTCACAAAACTAATTTGTGACAGTCGGACATCACAATACACAATTTAAGGGCTGACAGGACTTGTAGAGACCTTCTGGTCCCATTCTTCACTGAACATTTCCATTAAGAGGTTGATAAACTTCAACGACAGCAGAGGAAGGAAAAGGTCACTAGTCCCTTCCTTCCTTTGGAACTCGATCAACTCTGTCTTCTGAAGTACTATGGTAACTGCTTAAATGAAACACTTTGGGTCCTGTAGTGTGTGTATATGTATAGAGATGCACGTGTGTGTGTTGGCATGTATGCACATATACATATGTGAGTGGCAGTTTCTATAAGCCACACTTCTGGTGTTTTAATTACACAGTTGTACACTCAATGATTTTAGTAGGTCAAATAAAAATAAATAGACTTGAAGGTATGAACTCACACTGATCAAAATCAAAGGTAATCAGTCAGTAAACCTGAAGCCACATTATTTATTTATACTGATAAATGTAGCAACCAAGCCATGCAGAATATGCACATTGACAGCTCAGCTTTGTCTATCCCCAACTGGGCTGTTTACTAAGAAAACCATATTGCTTTTGGAAGTTAGTTTGAGGAGTAAATATATTTTTTAAGTTGTAAGAGCTTTTAGAGGCTGCTTACCAACTTGTATACAATATCTGAATTTCCTTTTTTATATCTCTTTCAAAGAGGTGGCCATCCTTTCCTTAAATAACTTGAGATATATATATGCATCTCCCATCCTGCTAAAGCAGTCTATTCCATTCATTGACAGCTTAATAATCATTAAGTTTTTCTACTGTGTTGAGCCAACTCTGTCTCTCTGTGGCTTCTATCAGTGGATTTTGGCTCTTCTCCTTGGGCATATACAGAGCACTCTCACCCCTTCCACTCTAAAATAGGTCTTGAGAGATCTTAGGGAAAGAGACTATGGTCCTTGAGGTTTATCTTCTTCGATAAAATGGTGGCCCTAGCTTCTTCAACCAGTTGTCTCTGGAGACCTGGATTCCAGCTCCCTTCCAGATCTGCTCACTGTCCACTGCATGTCAATGTGTATTGGCACCCTTTAAAGTGAAACATGGGAGGATAGACCCATAATAGTGAGAGATCTGGGAGTAACCAGAATGTTCAGGTGGGTTTCTCAGGGTTTCTTCTTTTGTACTTCAACAAATCTGCCGATCCTGATGCAAAATCTTTCTCCATCCCACTTTCATCAAAAATTCTTTTTAGTTTCTTAAAGTCATCATTTTAAACACCTGTTTCTGATACACAAGGTACAATTTTCCTGGTTATTGCTTGTATTCCATCAGTTGCATCTTAAAGTGATGCCTACATATTGATATTAATTCAAACTTCTTAAATTTATTAAAACTTATTTCGTGGTCTTACATATAATCTATCTTGCAGAATGCTCCCTGTGCAGTTGAGAAAAATGTATGTTCTGCACCTGTTCAATGGAATGTTCTGTATATGTCTGTTAGGTTCATTTGGTCTAGAGTGTAGTTTAAGTCTGGTGTTTCCTTATTGATTTTCTGCCTATATGATTTTCCTACTGTTGAAAACGGAGTGTTCAAGTCCCCTGGTAATATTGCCTTGTGGTCCCCCTTGCTCTTCAATCTATTAATATTTGCTTTATGTATTTTGGTGCTCTAATATTGAGATGTAATATCTTACATCTTCATAATTAATTAACCCCTTTATCATTATATAGTGACCTTCTTGGTCTCCTTTTGCAGTCTGTGATTTAAAGCCTATTTTATCTAATATGAGTATAGCTACCTCTGCTCTCTTTTGGTTTCCATTTTCAATAATTTTTTTAAATCATTAACTTTTAGTCAGTGTTTCCTTACAGATTAAGTGAGTCTCTTGTAGAAAACAAATAGTTGGGTCTTGATTTTGTACTCATTCATTTCATCTTTGTCTTTTGATTTGATAATCTAATCCATTTACATTCAAGTTAATTTTTGATAAATGAGAACTTACTACTACCATTTTGTTGTTTTCTAGTTGTTTTGTAGAATTCGTTGTTCCTTTCTTGCTGTCTTATTTTGTGATTAATGCCTTCCTTTAGTAGTATGTTTCGGTTCCTTGCTTTTAAGGCTTTTGTGTATCTACACTAGGTTTTTACTTTGCAGTTACCTTGAAACTTAAAATACATTTTATAATCACAATAGGTTATTTTAATCTGATAGCAATTTGACTTTGATTACATACCTCTACACTCTTACTCCAAATGCCCCCACTTAAAATTTTAATTGTTACAATTAACATATTTTAATATTGTGTATCCATTAACAAATTTTGTAGCTCTTGTTAATTTTAAAGTTTTTTAACTTCAATATTAAAGATATAAGTGATTTACACACCACTATTACAGTTTTGAAGTATTCTCAGTTTGACTATGTAATCACTTTTACCAGATAATTTTATACTTTCAGATATTTTTGTGTTACTAATTAGCATCTTTTTTTTTCAGCCTGAAGAACTTTCTCTAGAGGGAGGCAGATCAAGATGGAAGAATAGAAGACCACACTGATAGTGCCCTCTAAATAGACACCAAAATTAATAACTATGTACACAAGAAAGTACCTTCATAAGAACTAAAAATTAGATAAACACTTATAGTACAAGGTTGTAATTTAATATGACTGAAAGAGACACTGAAGCGGATGGGAAAGATAGTCCTGAATTGCCAATGTCACTCCTACCCCATCATTCTTACAGCAGCCATGTGACACAGAGAAATCTGTGCACTTGGGGCAGAGGGAGTGGACAGTTATTGTGAAATTTTGCACTGACGTCAGTTCTGCCCTTTCACAGCAGAAAGCAAAACTGAGTTGAATTCACCTGATGCCCACCCATAGAGGGAGCATTCAGACTAGCCCTGGCCAGAGGAGAATTGCTCGTCCCAGTGGTCAGAACAGAAGTTCCAGCAAGTGTCAGCACTGTAGACTAAAGTGTTCTGGGGCCCTAAATAATCTTGAAAGAAAATCTAGATCACAAGGACTGCAAGCACATGTGCTGAGCTAGGTTTAGAGCCAGTGGAATTTAGTGACATGTGACTTACTGAGAAACCAACTAGGGCAGCTAAGAAGTGCTTGTGCCACTTCTCTTTCATCCTCAAGCAGCACAGCTTGCATCTCCAAGACACCCCTTCCTCCTGCTTGATGAGAGGAGAGAAAAGACTAAAGAGGATTTTTGACTTGCATCTCAGATGCCAGGTAAGCTACAGTAGAATAGGGCACTGGTCAGAGTTCTGAGACTGCCCCCATGTTCCCAGATGACATTTCTAGACACACTGGGCCAGAAGGGAACCCATTGCCTTGAAGGGAAGGATCCAGTCTCGGCAGGACTCATCACTTGCTGACTAAAGGCCCCTTGGACACTGAATAACCAGCAGCAATACCTAGGTGTCATGCCATAAAGTATGTGAGACTCTGAGAAGGGCTGGCTTCATTTGAGACCCAGCACATTCCCAGTTGTTGTGGCTACAATAAAATACAACTTCTGCTTGATAAATGCATAGGGAAAATGAAAGAGGACTTTGACTTGTACCTTAAGTGCTACTTTGATGACAATAGGGTAGAGCAAAAACTGGGTTCTTGCAGTCCTTGATTACAGGTTTGGGTTATTGAGTAGCATTTCTGGACCAGTCCTGAACCACAGGGAAGTGCACTGCCCTGAAGAGTAAGTTCCAAATATGACAGAATTCACCATAAGCTAGATGAAATGCCATTGATCTTTAAGTGGACATTGGTGGTGGCCTGGGAGCACTGGACCTGTCGTGGTGATAGCCAAAGGGTGAGACTGCTATGCCTGCAGAAAAGGGAGGGAACAGTGAGAAGCACTGTTTCCCACGGTTTGACAGCCAGAGCTCAGGCACGCTAGAATAGACCACTAGGTAGACTTCTAAGGTTTTGGATTCCAGGCCCAGACTCCTAGATGGCATCTCTGGACCCATCTCGGGCTTGAGGAAACTTGACACTCTGAAGGAAAGAACACAAGCCTAGTTGGTTTTGCCACCTGCTGACTGTAGAGCCTTGAAGCCTTGAGCAACCATAGGTGGGAGCCAGGTAGTGGTTATACTGAGCATTGGGCAAGACCAAGTGCTGTGGTGACTTAAGGTCTGATCCAGCACAGTCCCAGTGGTGAGGGCCACAGAGGTTCTTGTGTCACCACACCCACCATCTCAGGCAGCTTAACACAGAGAGATAGACTTCATTTGTTTGGGAGGAAAGTAAAAAAAGAAAATAACAGTATTACCTGGTAATCCAGAGATTCCTAAAATAACTTATTCAGGACCATCAAGGTGGTACTTACATGAGTGTATAAAAATCACCACATTACTTATCTTGTGGTACCTTCTAATGTAGATATAGATTATATCAGAACACAAAGTTCAACAAATAGCTGGAAAGTCTTCCCAAAATGGATGGTTAAAAACAAGCTGAGAGTGTAAAGATGACAATAAATACCTAAATCTTCAATGCCTATGCCCATACACTGACAAACATCAAAAAACATCAAGATCATCCAGGAAAATATGACCTCACCAAATGAACTAAATCAGGCAGTGAGAATCAATCCTAGAGAAACAAACATATGTAACTTTTAGACAAAATTTCAAAATATGACAGCTAGCAAGATGATCAAATAGGAACAGCTCTGGTCTGCAGCTCCCAGTAATACCAAGGCAGAAGGTGGGGGATTTCTGCATTTCCAATTGAGGTACCCAGTTCATCTTACTGAGACTGGTTAGACAGTGGGTGCAGCCCATGGAGGGGGAGCAAGAAGCAGGGTGGAGCATCGCCTCACCTGGGGAGTTCAAGGTGCCAGGGAACTCCTTCCCCTAGCCAAGGGAAGCCATGAGGGACTGTGCCATAAAGAACTGCGCTATCTGGTCCATATACCACACTTTTCCCATAGTTTTTGTAAGTCAAATTCAGGAAACACAGCGAACACCAGTAAGATACCACTTCAGAAAAACAACCCAAGATTCTCCAAAATTGAAATGAAAATTAAAAAAAAAAAAAACAAAAAATGTTAAGGGCAGCCAGAGAAGGTCAGGTTACCTACAAAGGGAAGCCCATTAGACTAACAGTGAATCTCTCTGCAGAATTCCTATAAGCCAGAAGAGAGTGTGAGCCAATATTCTTCATTCTTAAAGAAAATAATTTTCAACCCAGAATTTCATATCCAGGCAAACTAAGCTTCAGAAGTGAAGGAGAAATAAAATATTTTACAGAAAAACAAATGCTAAAAGATTTTGTCACCACCAGGCCTGCCTTACAAGAG
>NW_016866162.1:6808-9496 GCF_001698545.2 Rhinopithecus bieti | reverse complement strand
ACAAAGAAAATAAAATACGTAGGAATACAACTTACAAGTGACGTGAAGGACCTCTGCAAGGAGAACTACAAACCACTGCTCAAGGAAATAAGAGAGGACACAACAAATGGAAAAACATTACATGCTCATGGATAGAAAGAATCAATATTGTGAAAATGGCAATACCGCCCAAAGTAATTTATAGGTTCAATGCTATTCCCATCTACCTACCATTGATTTTCTGTGCAGAATGAAAACAAACAAACAAACAAAAAAAAACAAACAACAACAACAACAAAAAAAAAAACTACTTTAAATTTCATATGGAACTAAAAAAGAGCCCATATAGCCAAGAAAATCCTACACAAAAATAATGAAACTGGGGGCATCATGCTACCTGACTTCAAACTATATTACAAAGCTACAGTAACCAAAACAGCATGACACTGGTACCAAAACCAATATGTATGTACAAATGGAACAAAACAGAGACCTCAGAAATAACACCATATATCTGCAACCATCTGACTTTTGAAAAACCTGACAAAAACAGGAAATGGGGAAAGGATTTCCTATTTAATAAATGATGCTGAGAAAACTTGCTAGCCATATGCAGAAAACTGAAACTGGACCCCTTCTTTACACCTTATACAAAAATTAACTCAAGATAGATTAAAGACTTAAATGTAAAACTTAAAACCATAAAAACTCTAGAAGAAAACCTAGCCAATACAATTCAGGCCATAAGCATGCACAAAGACTTTATAACTAAAACACCAAAAACAATTGCAACAAAAGCCAAAATTGACAAATGTGACCTCATTAACCAAAGAGTTTCTGCACCACAAAAGGAACTATCATCAGAGTGAACAGAAAACCTGCAGAAAGAGAGAAAAGTTTTGCAATCTATCCATCTGACAGAGATGTAATTTTCAGAATCTACAAGAAACTTAAATAAATTTAGAAGAAAAAAAAAAAAAAAAAAAAAAACAAGAACCCCTGCAAAAAATGGGCAAAGGATATGAGCAGACACTTTTCAAAAGAAGGCATTATGTGGATAACAAACATATAAAACTAAGGCTTATCATCACTGATCATTAGATAAATGCAAGTCAAAACCATAATGTGACACCATGTCATGCCAATTAGAATGGCGATCATTAAAACATCAGGAAACAACAGATGCTGGAGAGAACGTGGAGAAATGGGAATGCTTTTACACTGTTGGTGAGATTGTAAATTAGTTCAATCATTGTGGAAGACAGTGTGGTGATTTTTTAAGGATCTAGAACTAGAAATATCATATGATCCAGCAATCGCATTACTAAGTATATGCCCAAAGGATTATAAATCATTCTACTATAAAGATAGATGCACACTTATTTTTATTGCAGCACTATTCAGAATAGCAAATACTTAAAACTAACACAAATGCCCATCAATGTTAGACTGAAAAAAGAAAATGTGACACATATACACTATGGAATACTATGCAGCCATAAAAAAAGAATAAGATCATATCCTTTGCAGGGACATGAAGCTGGAAACCATCACTCTTAGCAAGCTAATGCTGGAATGGAAAACCCAACACTACATGTTTTCACTCATTAGTGGGAGTTGAACAATGAGAGCGTATGGGATCAGGGAGGTTAACATCACACACCGGGGTCTGTTGGAGGGTGGGGGCAAGTGGAGGGATAGCATTAAAAGAAATACTTAATGTAGAAGACAGGTCGATGGGTGCAGCAAGCCACTATGACATATGTATACCTATGTAACAAACCTGCACGGACTTCACATATATCCCAGAACTTAAAGTTTAATAAAAAGTAAAATATAAATAAATAAAGTGCCAACATCTTTAAATCTGAAAACAAAAGAAAATGTAAAAGGCTTTGTTGAGAAAACTCAAAGAAATTCAAGACAACACAGGAAAAATTCAGAGTTCTATTAGATAAACATAACAAAGAAATTGAAATAATTTAAAACAATGTGACAGAAATTCTGGAATTGAAAAAAATGCAACTGGCATACTGAAGAATACATCAGTGTGTTTTCATGGCAGACCTGATCAAGCAGAAGAAATAATTAGTGAACTTAAAGCAGGTTATGTGAAAATATATAGTCAAAAGTGACAGAAGAATAAAAAATTTAAAAGAATGAAACATACCTACAGAATCTAGGAAATAGCCTCAAAAGGGCAAATCAAAGAGTTACTGGACTTAAAGAGTAGGTAGAGAAAGAGATGGGGTAGGAAATTTGTTCAAATGAATAAGCATCACAGAATGTCCACAACATAGATAAAAATATCAACATTCAAGTACAAAAGATTATAGAGCACCTAATAAATTTAACCCAAAGAAGACTACCTCAAGGCATTTAATAAGAAAACTCCTAAAATCAAGTATAAAGAAGGGATGCTAAAAGTACCAAGAAAATAAAACAAACAAACAAATATTCAACGAAGCTCCAATACATCTGGCAGCAGATTTTTCCAAGGAAATCTTACAGGCAAATTAAAAATATCACTACAGATGTTAAGTACTAAAGAAAATACAACTTTTACCCTAGAATAGTATATCTCTCAAAAATACTCTTCAAACATGAAGAAGAAATAAAGACTTTCACAGACAAACAAAGGCTGAGGGATTGCATTAACACCAGTCCTGTCTTACAAGAATATCTAAAAAAAAAAAAAAAAAAAAAAAA
>NW_016866162.1:0-2201 GCF_001698545.2 Rhinopithecus bieti | reverse complement strand
AAAAATTCAACCCAGAATTTCATATCCAGCCAAACAAACTTCATAAGCAAAGGAGAAATAAAAACTTTTAAAGACAAGCAAATGCTGAGGGATTTTGTCACCACCAGCACTGCCTTACAAGAGCTCATCAATGAAGCACTACAGATGGAAAGGAAAACCAGTACCAGTCACTATAAACACAAACCAAAATATAAAGAACATCAACACTATGAAGAAACTGCATCAACTAATGGGCAAAATCACCCGCTAGCAGCATAATGACAGAATCAAATTCAAACATAACAATATTAACCTTAAATGTAAATGGGCTAAATGCCCCAACTAAAAGGCACTGTCTGACAAATTGGATAGAGTCCAAATCCATCAGTTTGCTGTTTTCAGGAGACCCATCCCACGTGCAAAGACTCACATAGGTTCAAAATAAATGAAGGTAGAAATATTTACCAAGCAAATTGAAAGCAAAATGAACAGTGGTTGCAATCTTAGTCTCTGGTAAAACAGACTTTAAACCAGCAGAGACGAAAAAAGACAAAAAAGCACATTACTTAATGGTAAAAGGATGAATGCAAAAGAAGAGTTAAGTATATTAAATATATATGCACCCGATAAAGGAGCTCCCAGATTTATAAAGAAAGTTCTTAGATACCTACAAAGAGACTTAGATCCCCAAACAATAATCGTGGCAGTCTTTAACACCCCACTGTCAATATTAAACAGATAATGAGACATATAATTAGCAAAGATATTCAGGACTTGAACTTAGCTCTGGACCAGGCAGACCTAGCAGACATATACAGAACTCTCTACACCAAATCAACAGAATATACATTCTTCTCACCACCACATAGCACTTATTCTGAAATCAACCACATAACTGGAAGTAAAACACTCCTCAACAAATGCAAAAGAATGGAAATCATAACAAACAGCCTCTAGACCACAGTGCAATCAAATTAGAACTCAGGATTAAGAAACTCACTCAAAAGCTCAAAATTACATGGAAACTGAACAACCTGCTTTTGAATAACTACTGGGTAAACAACAAAATTATCACAGAAATAAAATGTTATTTGAAACCCAATGAGAACAAAGACACAATGTACCAGATTCTCTTGGACACAGCTAAAGCAGTGCTTACAGAAAAAATTGTAACACTAAATCCCCACAAAAGAAAGCAAGAGAGATGTAAAATTGACATCCTAACGTCACAATTAAAAGAACTAGAGAAACAAGGACAAATAAATTCAAAAGCTAGAAGAAGACCAAAAAAATAAATAAAATAAATAAAAGTAAAAAAACAAACAAACTAAGATCATAGCAGAACTGAAGGAGATAGAGACATGGAAAACATTTCAAAACATCAATGAATTCAAGAGCTGAATGTTTTAACAAAATTAACAAAATAGACCACTAGCTAGACTAATAAAGAAGAAGAGAGAAGATTCAAATAGGAACAATAAGAAATGATAAAGTGAAAATAATCACTGATCTCACAGAAATACAAACTACCATCAGAAAATACTATAAACACCTTTATGCAAATAAACTAGAAAATCTACAAGAAATGAATAAATTTCCAGAAAATACACCCTCCCAAACCTAAACCAGAAGAAGTTGAATCCCTGAATAGGCCAACAACAAGTTCTGAAATTGAGGAAATAATCAATACCCTACCAACCAAAAAAAAATCAAAGCCCAGGACCAGATGGATTCACAGCTAAATTTTACCAGAGGTACAAGGATAAACTGGTACCATCTCTTCTGAAACTCTTCCAAACAATAGATAAAGAAGGACTCCTCCCTAACTCACTTTATGAGGCCAAAATCATCCTAATACCAAAATCTGACAAGAGACTCACGCACAAAAAAATAAAATTTCAGGCAAATATCCCTGATGAACATTGATGCAAAATTCTCAATAAAATACTGGCAAATCGAATTCAGCAGAATATTAAAAAAACTTATCCACCACAATCAAGTTGGCGTCACCCTTGGTATCCAAGGCTGGTTCAACATACACAAATTCATAAATGTAATCCATCAAATAAACATAACCATGACAAAACCACATGATTTTCTCAACAAATGCAGAAAAGGCATTTGAAAAATTCAACACCTCTTAATGTTATAAACACTCAATAAACTAGGTATTGATGGAACATATCTCAAAATAATAAGAGCTATTCATGACAAACCCATAG
>NW_016866161.1:0-355 GCF_001698545.2 Rhinopithecus bieti | reverse complement strand
GAAGCTTATTTTACAAAGGAAATATCCTCATATAAAAACTAGAGAAACTTCTTTTGATGTGTTACTTCATCTAACAGAGTTACATGATTCTTTTCATAAATCAGTTTTGCAGAGCTGCTCTTGGGGAATCTGTGAAGGGATATTCATGAGTGCAATGAGGAATATGGTGAAAAAGGAAATATCCTCATAAAAGAAAAAGAAAGATTTCTGTGAAAATGCTTTGTGATGTGTGAATTCATCTCAAAGTGTTACACCGTTGTTTTCATTCAGAAGTTTGCTAACAATTTTTTCATGGAATCTGCAATGGGATATTCAAGAGAGCATTGAGGAATACAGAGAAAAAGGAAACATCCTG
>NW_016866160.1:0-356 GCF_001698545.2 Rhinopithecus bieti | reverse complement strand
AGGAATGCAACTGTAGGGAATTCAGGGTAAGAGTCAGCTGCTTTGAGTTGGTGGTGCAGGGTCCTGGGGCAGCTTGTCCCTAAAATTGACAACATGTGCCCAAGATGGTCAGAGTACAGTTTGGTTTTATACATTCTAAGGAGACAGGAGACATCAATCAACATACGCAAGATAAACATTGGTTCAGGCCAGGCACAGTGGCTCAGGCCTGTAATCCCAGCACTTTGGGAGGCCGAGGCAGGCAGATCACAAAGTTAGGATATCAAGACCATCCTGGCTAACACAGCGAAACCCCATCTCTACTAAAAATACAAAAAAAAAAAAAAAAAAAAAAAAAAAAAAAAATTAGCCAGGTG
>NW_016866159.1:0-559 GCF_001698545.2 Rhinopithecus bieti | reverse complement strand
GTGATTAGTTTGCTAACACAGTTATCTTGAAATCTGCAGTGGGATCCTTGTTAACGCAGTGAAGCTTATGGGATGAAGGAAATATCCTCCGATGAAAAGTAGAAAGAAGCTTTCTTAGAAACTTCTTGCTGATGTGTGAATTCATCTCACAGAGTTACACTTATGTTTCGTGGAGTAGTAAATTAACACTGTCTTTGAGGAACCTGAGAAGTGCTATTTTGGATCACATTGAGGCCTACGCTGATAAAGGAAATATCATCCTTTCAAAACGTGAAAGAAGCTTTCTGAGAAACTTCTTTGTTATCTGTGGATTCATCTCACAGTGTTACCACTTACTCCTCTGGAAGCAGTTCACTAACACTCTTTTCATGGAACCTGCAAAGTGATATTTGGGTGCCCATTGGGGCCCATGGTGAAAAAAGAAATATCCTCAGATAACAACTAGTTAGAAGCTTTCTGAGAGATTACTTTCTGACGTGTGACTTCATCAGGCGAAATTCCTCTCTTCCTTACCTGGAACAGTTGGCTAACACTGTTCTCGTGGATTCAGCAAAGTGAT
>NW_016866158.1:0-559 GCF_001698545.2 Rhinopithecus bieti | reverse complement strand
CAAAAGCAATTTTTTAAAGCCTTATAACGTGATAACAAAATACTTTGCACATTACAAAATTCAGAACACGGAAACAAGAAGCTCGCCTTTTTTCCCTATTTCGGTTTGGCCCTTTCGATTCCCCTCCCCCACCGGGGCGGGACTTCCCGCCGACTTCTTTCAGGTTCTCAGTTCGGTCCGCCAACTGTCGTATAAAGGCGCTGCCTCAGGCCAGAGTCCTCGCAAGGCGTTGTGTGCGACTCGTCTTGCTCATCATGTCCGGCCGCGGCAAAGGCGGGAAGGGTCTTGGCAAAGGCGGCGCTAAGCGCCACCGCAAGGTGCTGCGTGACAACATCCAGGGCATCACCAAGCCGGCCATCCGGCGCCTTGCTCGCCGCGGCGGCGTGAAGCGCATCTCCGGCCTCATCTACGAGGAGACCCGCGGGGTGCTGAAGGTCTTTCTGGAGAACGTGATCCGGGACGCTGTGACCTACACGGAGCACGCCAAGCGCAAGACGGTCACCGCCATGGATGTGGTTTACGCGCTGAAGCGCCAGGGTCGCACCCTCTACGGTTTCGG
>NW_016866157.1:0-1423 GCF_001698545.2 Rhinopithecus bieti | reverse complement strand
TATATATATATATATATGGAAATAGAGATTCTTATCTTTGTAGTAACTTTCAGAGGCGCATAAAAGTATATTTTAAAAGTATATATATATACTTTTAAAACTGTACCTAACCAATGTCTTTTCCAGGTGGATACTTTTTCCCATTGAGTTGACTCATTTTATTTTCTATCTGAATAATGCTTCTAAATCCTTCTGGGTTAGCCATTCCACACAAATCCTAAGGACACACAAGACTCTTCACTAAAGTGCATAGAGTATCTTCAGACACTAATTATGTCCAATGCATAACTTCCAATTTTATTCCTTATTAGTTTGTCCAAGTGAATCTCAGATTTTTAAGAATATATGTCATAGATTTTCAAATTGCTTATATTCCGTATACCATCATGTTGATCAACCCATATCAAGTATAACGATGAACAAAAGAATGCCAGAGTTGAAGTAAATAACATTTAAATATGGGTGGAAACAGCCAATAGTCACTTCATTAATTTTCACTACAGCTAAGCTTTTTGGCTCATTGTTTTCTATACAGATTAAATAGTATTGGATCATTTGTCAGAATCACTTCACAGTGAATGAAGAAAGCTTTTATCTCTTATTTTCAGTAAATTGTCATTGTGAATCTTGCCAGTCAAATTTCCTAAATCCTGGTTGTTGAAGTTATTTGGCTTTTTTATTTCTGCCTAAAGTTTCAAATATATTATTCCTTTATTTATAATAGTGCTTTGGAGGCAGAAAGTAATAACATTTAGTTTTACCTTATTGTAGTAATTTCATTATCTCTATTTTTGTATTATTCTGACTTTTTTGTTTTGCTTTTCTGAAAAGAAAACTACAAAACTTTGTTCCAGCATCATTAGTATTTTGTGCACTTATTTCCATTTCAACAAGCATTTCTCCATGTAATGATATATTTTCAAGAAATTCTCAGTGATTCTGACTTATATCTGAGTTAATGAAACTAATAAAATTGAAAGTTGCAGAAGTCAAAGTTACTGAGTGATTCTTTCCTTTTTTACGTGCCTCTGAAAGTTACTACAAAGATAAGAATCTCTATTTCCAAACCCAGTGAAATTTTAACTTGTGTTCCTAGATTAACATTTTAATACTGCCTTACCAAATGCAATCTGCTTTTCTGTGTTGCTTAGTGTCACTATTTAAATACGGATTATGGCATTAGAAATTAGATATGTTTGAGATCCCTGGTAATGTTCATTTGTAGGAAATACAGAAAACTAGAAGTTACCTTTCATCAGGAGGTTAGACTATTGTTCTGTTTTCTTTCTTTCCCCTCTAATAGAGTGTAACTCTAATAGTTAAGACATAGCAGGGGACAAACATTTCAGTCTTAAATTTCTAAACTTTATTATATTCATTACTCATGAGTTGAAAGCATTATTAAGCAGAGAATATATTATTC
>NW_016866156.1:0-692 GCF_001698545.2 Rhinopithecus bieti | reverse complement strand
TTGAAGGTAGATGAGAACCCAGACTTAATTTTAACTGGCTAGGTACAATAAACTTGCCATACTGGGAGCTATGATAGAAACAAAACAAAAATCAAAACCACCACCAATAAAAATCTTCATGGCTGGACCTTGTCATCCCTATTTAGAAAATCTTTTATTACATTTGTGTGGCAATATTTAAATGTATTTAAACATCGGCAAAAGAAGTTTAATTTCTCAATTTGTCTTGGAGAATATCATGAAGTTTCCTGGAACCTGACCATAAACAAACATACTAAGAATTCTGGCATAGTATATTTTTGCAGAAAATAAGGAATCCTGTGAAGAAATACTACACTACTTACACAATCCCTGGAATGGTTTTAAATTAACTTCAGCTGTGGAGATGGTGATTTTCTGATTAATTTGATCAATGTAGACAGCAAGCTGTGTAATGCATTAAAGAAACTGGGCAATTCAGCATTTAGCTCAGACTCCCACAGCTCAGGGCTTCTACTCCACAGAGACTTCTTCACCTATATTAGCATTTCCCTGTCTCAAGACTCAGTTCCCTGAGCCTCATGTGTGCAAAATATTGTTTAGAAGAGACAGAGAGAGAGAGAGAGAGTGAGTGAAAGAGAAGCTGGCCAGTCCATCTAGACCTTCCAAGGTGGCAGAGGATGTTGATGGGATTAGTACAGTCCAAAATCAGA
>NW_016866155.1:0-354 GCF_001698545.2 Rhinopithecus bieti | reverse complement strand
AGGGGGGGTCTCGCTCCCCCCCCCGGGGGGGGGGGAGGGGCGCGATCCCCGCCGGGGCAACCTCCCCCCCCCGGGTCCCCGCCATTCTCCTGCCTCAGCCTCCCGAGTAGCTGGGACTACAGGCGCCCGCCGCTACGCCCGGCTAATTTTTTTGTATTTTTAGTAGAGATAGGGTTTCACTGTGTTAGCCAGGATGGTCTCGATCTCCTGACCTCGTGATCCGCCCACCTCGGCCTCCCAAAGTGCTGGGATTACAGGCGTGAGCCACCGCGCCCGGCCCACTTCCCATTTGAATCCCCACAGACCCAAGGGCCCCGCAGGCAGGGCTGTGACCTCCGGCACCCAACACAGTGC
>NW_016866154.1:0-1382 GCF_001698545.2 Rhinopithecus bieti | reverse complement strand
ACTTCTGGACGATTCCAGAATCCCTTTTGGTGAAAAAACCACCAAGAAACATTTGGAACTATAGGGGCAAATGTGGTGAAAAAAGAAATATCGTCAGACAAAAACTGGAAAGAATATTTCTGTAAAACTGCTTTGTGTTAGATGTATTTATTCATCTCGTATAGTTAAAATTTCCCTATATTACGCAGTTTGGAAACTCCGTTATGCATGGATCTGAGAAGTGACATTTGGGAGCACATTCAGGCCTATGGTGAAACAGAAGATATCTTCAGATAAAAACTGGACAGTAGCTTTCTGAGAAACTACTTTGTTATGTATGTATTCCACTCACAGAGTTATACCTCTTTTCTCACAAGACAAAGTTTGAAAACTGTTCCTGTGAAACGGAAAAAGTGATATTTCGCAGTGGATTGAGGACTATGGCGAATAGTGAAATATACTGAAATAAAATCAAGGAAGTAGCATTCCAAGAGTCTGCTCTCCGATATGTGCATTCAATTCACAGAGTTAATGTTTACTCTATGCTGCCCAGTTTCGAATCTCTGTCTTTGAAGAATCTGTGAAGGGATATTTAGTGACGCCCGGAGGCTTCTGGTGAGCAAGGAAACGTCTTCTGATGAAACCTGCAGAGAAAGTTTCTGAGAAACTGTTTTGCATTGTGTGTATTCGTCTCATAGAGTTAAACCGTTCTTTGGATTGAGCAGCTTGAAATCACTGTTTTGTGGCAGCTGAGGAAGGACATTTGGGACTGATCTTCAGAATACAGAGAAAGAAATATCCTCAGGTAAAATCCAGCAGGAAACTTTCTGTGAAACTGCTCTGTGTCGTCTTAATTCCTCTCACTCAGTTAAGCCTCTCTTTTCATTGAGCAGTTTACTAACCTTGTGTATGTTTAGCATGTGATGGGATATTCGGGAGCACTTTGAAGCTTACGGTGAAAAAGGAAATATGTTCAGACCGAAACTGGAGAGAAGCTTTCCGAGGAACTGCTTTGTAACGTGTGCATTCCACTCAAAGTGATATACCTCTCTTCTCATACAGCATCGGGGAAACCCTTTTGGAGAAACAGGTACCGAGTGATATTTGGGAGCATGTTGTTGCTGATGGTGAAAAGCGAAATAGCCTCAGAAAAAAACTGGAAAGAAGCTTTCTAGGAAACTACTCTGTGATATGTGTAATAAACTCAGATAGATAAAGCTTTCTTTACATTGCGTAGCTTGGAAATTGTCATGGACGGATCCACGAAGGGACATTTGGGAAGAGATTCAGGACTACGGTGAAAAAGGAAATGTCTTCAGATAATAAGTGGAAAGAAGATTTCTGTGAATCTGCTTTTGCTATGTTTATTCATCTCACAAAGATGAACCTTTCTTTACATTACA
>NW_016866153.1:0-688 GCF_001698545.2 Rhinopithecus bieti | reverse complement strand
ATTAAAAAATAAATAGGTTTACCAATTCTCTATCCCAACACAAATTTATCACTCAAGTCTCCAATGTGAAGTTACAATCTGATATTCTCTAAAGCAGTCTTGATATTTTAGATATGTAATAAGGACAAAATTGATAACTCTTTTAAAAAATGTTTTAATTGACAAAATTATATTTATGGTATACAACATGATATTTATATATTGTGGAATAGCTAAATCAAGCTAACTGACATGTATTACTTCACATACTTAGCTTTGTACTGAGAACACTTAAAATCTACACTCTTAGCAATTTTCAAGTATACAATACATTGTATTAACTATAGTCTCCATGTTGTACAATGTATCTCTGGAACTTATTCCTCCTGTCTGACTGAAATTTTGTTTCCTTTGACTTGTATCTCTTGAATCTCCTGCCTCAACCCTCACCCCTCCAGCCCCTGGTAACAGCCATTCTATTCACTACTGGCGTGAGTTCAACGTTAAAAATCTAAAAGATTCGCATTTATGTGAGATCATGTGGTATTTGTCTCTCTGGGACTGGCTTATTTCACTTATTTCACTTAACATGTCCTCCAAGTTCACACAAACTGTTACAAATGATAGGTTTGCCTTCTTTTTAGAAGACTGAATAGTATTCCACTGTATGTATGTGTGTGTGTGTGTGTGTGTGTGTGTGTATATATAT
>NW_016866152.1:0-692 GCF_001698545.2 Rhinopithecus bieti | reverse complement strand
ATTAATTATTTCTTGTCTTCTGCTAGCTTTTGAATTTGTTTGCTCTTGCTTCTCTAGTACTTTTGTGATGTTAGGGTGTCGATTTTAGATCTTTCCTGCTTTCCCCTATAGGAATTTAGTGCTATGAATTTTCCTCTAAACACTACTTTAGCTGTATCCCAAAGATTCTGGTAAGTTGTGTCTTTGTTCTCATTGGATTCAAATAGCTTATTTATTTCTGCCTTAATTTCATTATTTACCCAATAGTCATTCAGGAGCAGGTTGTTCAGTTTCCAACTAGTTGTGCAGTTTTGAGTGAGTTTTTAAATCCTGAGTTCTAATTTGATTGCACTATGGTCTCAGAGACTGTTTGTTATGATTTCCATTCTTTTGCATTTGCTGAGGAGTGTTTTACTTCCAATTATGTGGTCAATTTTAGAACAAGTGCTATGTGGTGCTGAGAAGAATGTATATTCTGTTGATTTGGAGTGGAGAGTACTGTAGATGTCTATTAGGTCTGCTTGGTCCAGAGTTGAGTTCAATTCCTGAATATCCTTGTTAATTTTATGTTTCATTGATCTGTCTAATATTGACAGTGGGTGTTAAATTCTCACACTATTATTGTGTGGGAGTCTAAGTCTCTTTGTAGGTCTGTAAGAATTTGCTTTATGTATTTGGCTGCTCCTGTATTGGGTGCATATATATTTAGGATA
>NW_016866151.1:0-1144 GCF_001698545.2 Rhinopithecus bieti | reverse complement strand
GGGCGAGGTGGCGGGCGCCTGTAGTCCCAGCTACTCGGGAGGCTGAGACTGAGGCTGGAGAATGGCGTAAACCTGGGAGGTGGAGTTTGCAGTGAGCTGAGATCTGGCCACTGCGCTCCAGCCTGGGCGACAGAGCGAGACTCCGTCTCAAAAAAAAAAAAAAAAAAAAAAAAAAAGCTTGAGCTCTAGTATGCAAGCAATGTGGGGTAGGGGGTCTTTGATGCATTTTAAATAAGAGAGTACATGGTTAGTTTCATGTTTTACTTTGGTGCTTCTCAAACTTTAACCTGCACATGAATCACCTGGGGATCTTGTCACAATGAAACATCTGATTCAGTAGGTATGAGAGTCTGCATTTTTAAGAGGCTTCGAAATGATGTTAAAGTTGCTGATCTGAGGACCATGTTTTGGAGTAGCAAGGTTTTTAGCTTCCAGTCTGAAACTCCAAGCAGATGTATTTGAAAGGTAACAGGTCTGGAGACAGGTTATGAACTTAAGAAGGTGTTTGAGGGATCCAAGAGAGCTGCGGGGAGTGTGGAACACACGCAGTAACAGAAAGGAAGGATGGAGGCCAGGTGCTGTGGCATACGCTTGTGGTCCTGGCTGCTTGGGAGGCTGAGGCTAGAGAATGCCTTGAGCCAAGGAATTAGAGTCCAGTCTGGGCAGCTTAGCAAGATCCCGTCTTGAAAGAACAGAAGGCAAAATAAAAGAAAAAGAAAGAAAGAAGAGAGAGAAGGAAAGGAGGGACAGATTGATTCTACACAGGAGGCAAAATCTGCAGAATCTGGAAAGTGACTGGATGGAATGGGAGTGGCTGTAGATGAGGGACAGGTCAAAGATGACTCCCAGCATCCTAGTTCTTAAGAGTTTTTTGTTTGTTTGTTTTGTTTTTTTTTTTGAGATACAGTCTTGCTCTGTCAACCAGACAGGAGTGCAGTGGTATGATCTTGGCTCACTGCAACCTCTGCCTTCCGGGTTCAAGTGATCATCACACTTCAGCCTCCCAAGTAGCTGGGACTACAGGCACGTGCCACCACACCCAGCTAATTTTTGTATTTTTTTTTTTTTTTTTTTTTGAGATGGAATCTTGCTCAGTCGCCCAGGCTGGAGCCTGGTGGCGCGATCTCGGCTCACTGCAAGCCCC
>NW_016866150.1:0-1145 GCF_001698545.2 Rhinopithecus bieti | reverse complement strand
CCCGCCATCTCGCCCGGCTAATTTTTTGTATTATTTAAGTGAAGACGGGGGTTCACTGTGTTAGCCAGGATGGTCTCGACCTCCTGACCTTGTGATCCGCCCGCCTCGGCCTCCCAAAGTGCTGGGATTACAGGCTTGAGCCACCGCGCCCGGCCTGGAATGACATTTTTCTAAAGAAAACATAAAAATGGCCAATAGGTACATGAAAAAATGCTTAACATCACAAACGATGGAAATTCAAATCAAAACCATAATGAGATGTCATTTCACATGTTAGGATGCCTATTATTTAAAAAGAGACAAGAGATAACAAGCATTGGCAAGGGCGTGGAGAAAGAGGAATCTTTGTACACTCTTGGTGAGAATTTAATTCAGTATGGTCATCATGGAAAACCACATGGAGGGTCCTTAAAAACAAATACGTAAATAAAAAGTTAACTACCATATGATCCAACAATCTCACTTCTTGGTATATATGCAAGGAAAACATACCAGTATCTTGAAGAGATATCTGCACTCCCATGTTCACCACAGTCTAATTCATAATAGCCAAGATATGGAAACAGACTAAAGTATATGCCAACAGATGAATGGATGAAAAAAATGTGGTATATATACAGCACAATATTGGCTATAGAAAAGAGGAAATCTTGCCACTTGTGACAACGTGGATGAACCTGGAGAATATTATGCTGGGTGAAATAAGGTAGACACAGAAAGACAAATACTATATGGTCTCACTTATATTTGGAATCTAAAGAAGTCGAATTCAGAGAGGCAGAGAGTAGAATGGTGTTTGCCAGGGGCTAGGAAGTTGGGAAAATGGGGAGAAATTGGTGAAAGGATATAAACTTCCAGTTATAAGATTAATAGGTTCGAGTGATGTAAGGTACAGCATGGTGACTATAGTTAATGACACTGTGTTGTATAGTTGAAATTTGCCAAGAGTAGATCTCAAGTGTTCTTACCACACACAAAAATCCAGTAACTATATGAGGTGATAGGTGTTTTAATTAGTTTTATTGTGGTAATCAGTTCACAATACATAAACATATTAACTCATTATGTTGTATACCTTAAACATATACAACTTTAATTTGTCGATTATTTCTCAGTAAAGCCAGAAAAAAATAGGAGCAAAACAT
>NW_016866149.1:0-1543 GCF_001698545.2 Rhinopithecus bieti | reverse complement strand
GAGTGGGGGGGGGTTTTGCCCATTTTGGCCGGTTGGGTTTTTTTTTTTTTTTTTTTTTTTTTTTTGAGACGGGGTCTCGCTCTGTCACCCAGGCTGGAGTGCAGTGGCCGGATCTCAGCTCACTCCAAGCTCCGCCTCCCGGGTTTACGCCATTCTCCTGCCTCAGCCTCCCGAGTAGCTGGGACTACAGGCGCCCGTCACTTCGCCCGCCCGGCTAGTTTTTGTATTTTTAGTAGAGACGGGGTTTCACCATGTTAGCCAGGATGGTCTCGATCTCCTGACCTCATGATCCGCCCATCTCAGCCTCCCAAAGTGCTGGGATTACAGGCTTGAGCCACCGCGCCCGGCCCCAGGCTGGTCTTGAACTCCTGATCTCAGGTGATCCACCCACCTCAGCCTCCCAAAGTGCGGGGATTACAGGCGTGAGTCATCACGCCCATCTTAAAGCAGGATCTGGAAGAGATATTTTGCACACCATATTCATAGAGGCATATTCATAATAACCCGCAGGTGGAAGCAACTCAAATGCTCATGGAAGGATGAATGGATAAATCAAATGTGGGAAATACATACAATGGAATCGTATTCAGCCTCAGAAAGGAAGGAAATTCTGACACCTGTGTAACATGGATGAACCTTGAGGACATTATGCTAAGTGCAATAAGCCAGACATGAAAGAACAAGTATTATATGATTCCATTTACAGGAGATCCCTAAAGCAGTCAAACTCAGAAACAGAGAGAAGAGTGGTGGTGCCGGGCGCGGTGGCTCAAGCCTGTAATCCCAGCACTTTGGGAGGCCGAGACGGGCGGATCACAAGGTCAGGAGATCAAGACCATCCTGGCTAACATAGTGAAACCCTGTCTCTACTAAAACTACAAAAAACTAGCCGGGTGAGGTGGCGGGCGCCTGTAGTCCCAGCTACTCGGGAGGCTGAGGCAGGAGAATGGTGTGAGCCCGGGAAGCGGAGCTTGCAGTGAGCTGAGATCCGGCCACTGCACTCCAGCCTGGGCGACAGAGCGAGACTCCGTCACCAAAAAAAAAAAAAAAAAAAAAAAGAGTGGTGGTTGCCAGGGACCAGGGGACGGGGGAATGAGGAGTTAGTATTTAAAGGGTCGAGAGTTTCAGATTGGCAAGATGGAAAGAGCTCTGGAGATCTGTTTCACAACAGTGTGAATACACTTAACATGATTCCATTTACACTTAAAAATGGTTAGAGTGGTACATTTTATGTGTTTTTTTTTTTTTTTTTCCCCACAAAAAAAAAAAAAGCCAGGAATGAGAAAAGAGACAAAATGAGAATCACAAAATGCTAAGAAATAAAAATAAAGAAATACAGAAAATCACATAATAGTAGAACCCAACAGTCATCTCAAGGTAAGTGTTAACAGGAGATTGGAGATGACAAGTTATTAGCTTAAGTTTAAATTTCCTCAGAAAAAATTGGTATAAGTTTAGAACCTTCTTCATAAGGTAGTTATGAAGATTAAATGAGATAACACGTATCTAGTTTCCTGCACAACGCCTAGCACATAAAAAGGGC
>NW_016866148.1:0-1423 GCF_001698545.2 Rhinopithecus bieti | reverse complement strand
TGGAGACAGAGTCTCGCTCTGTCACCCAGGCTGGAGTGCAGTAGGTGCGATCTTGGCTCACTGCAACCTCCACCTCCTGGGTTCAAGCGTTTCTCCTACCTCAGTCTTCTGAGTAGCTGGGATTACAGGTGCCCGCTGCCCACGCCCGGCTAATTTTTGTATTTTTAGTAGAGACGGGGTTTCAACATGTTGGTCAGGCTGATCTCGAACTCCTGACCTCGTGATCCGCCCACCTCGGCCTCCCAAAGTGCTGGGATAACAGGTGTGAGCCACTGCACCTGGCCTCACTTCCCCATTCTTGAAGTTGTGCAAAATATTTGGAGAAGAGCAGCCCTGCCAGGATGGCAGACAGCCTGGCCCTGGACTCTGTGTGAGGGTTCAGAAGCTGCTCTGTGGCAGATCTGCCTCGAGCTTCACAGGAGCTCGGCACTGTCCGGGTGCTTTTAAGAATCATGATGAGGCCGGGCGCGGTGGCTCAAGCCTGTAATCCCAGCACTTTGGGAGGCCGAGATGGGCGGATCATGAGGTCAGGAGATCGAGACCATCCTGGCTAACACGGTGAAACCCCGTCTCTACTAAAAAAATACAAAAAACTAGCCGGGCGAGGTGGCGGGCGCCTGTAGTCCCAGCTACTCGGGAGGCTGAGGCAGGAGAATGGCGTAAACCCGGGAAGCGGAGTTTGCAGTGAGCTGAGATCTGGCCACTGCACTCCAGCCTGGGTGATAGAGCGAGACTCCTTCTCAAAAAAAAAAAAAAAAAAAAGAAAAAAAAAGAATCATGATGATCTTTAAGATAAATAAGACATGGAGCTCTGCCTTGATAAGCGAGCTTATCACACGCATGATGTAAGGTGCTATCACTATCAGTATTTACTACCTGACTCTCCCTCAGCACTCCAGTATTCCTGGGGAGCTTTGGGGGTATGGAATGTAATACTGTCCCTACTCCTGCTGCACCCTGTCTGAGCCCACAACATTCCAACACATCTTCTTAACTTCACATTTTGCCCTTTACAAAAATATATACAGGACAGAGAAGACACGAAGACCTACAAGAGGTTTGTGGTAATTTCATTAAAACAAGATTCGCCCACACTGATATCATTATTATTTATTTTTTAAAATTTTATTTCAATAGTGTTTGGGGAACAGGTGGTGTTTGGTTACCTGGATAAGTTCTTTAGTGGTGGTTTCTGAGATTCTGGTGCACCCAACACCTGAGCAGTGTACACTGTACCCAACGAGTAGTCTTTTATCCCTCACCCTCCCCACCCTTCCCCCTGAGTCCCCAAAGTCCATTGTATCATTCTTATGCCTTTGCCTCCTCCTAGCTTAGCTCCCCCACTTATAAGTGAGAACATACGATGTTTGGTTTTCCATTCCTGGGTTACTTCACTTAGAATCATGGTCTCCAACTCCATATA
>NW_016866147.1:6640-8360 GCF_001698545.2 Rhinopithecus bieti | reverse complement strand
CTGGGATTACAGGCTTGAGTCACCGCGCCTGGCCACATTCTCCTTAAAACAAGAAAACATACATACTTAAAGAATTTTAACAAAACGTGGCTGTTAAGAACAGCACAAAGGTATTTGTTGACTTGATAAATATTTTCAGTCCCAAACAGAAAAGAAACACTAGGAAAAGCTGAAACTGGGACAAGAGAATCCATCAGTGAGTGAGGGGTGGCAGACAATGCAAACCCCAGGCAAGCAGGTCGCAAGAAGTGTGGAGTCTGGTTCTTCTCCCAGCGACCTCCTCTGCTTAAGGGAAAGAGAGGCGGCAGAGGCCAGGGAACCTTGAGCAGACGAAAAGGGTGTGGGGAAGGTGAGATTTAGATACCCAAGGAAAGACTAGACTACAAAAGAGGTTTTCAAACTGCTGCTTAGCAGGCCAGGCGCTGCGGCTCACACCTGTAATCCCAGCACTTTGGGAGGCTGAGGCAGGTGGATCACCTGAGGTCAGGAGTTCAAGACCAGCCTGGCCAACATGGCAAAACCTGTCTCTACTAAAATACAAAAAATAGCTGGGTGTGTTGGTGGGTGCCTGTAATTCCAGCTACTTGGGAGGCTGAGGCAGGAGAACTGCTTGAACCCAGGAGGCGGAGGTTGCAGTGAGCCAAGACTGAACCACTGCACTCTAGCCTGGGTGACAGAGGAGACTCCGTCTCAAAATAAAACAAACAAACAACAAAACAAAACAAAACTGAAGCGGGGAGAGAACTGCAGCTTCCCACTTGCCAAGTCGGTGGTAACTGGGTAGGAAAGTGAGTACCCAGAAGCTCCAAAGAGACAAGCGGGAAGAGAGGTCATTTTCAGGGATCGGGAGCCCAGACCTCAGAGAGTCCAAACTGTGCCAGGGTCAGAAAGCTCCTGAGCCTGACACTTTACCTGTGATTGGGGACCTGAGCATATAAGCCTTCTCCACCAACTTCCCCAAAGGGAAAAGTATTTGTAACTTTCAGACACATCAGAGACATGTTAAAAGTACTTGGAATTAACCCTATAAATTGTGAATCTTGTGTTAGGGTCTTTTAATATTTTGGTAACAATTTTTTTTAATGAATATTTTTTCATCAAGCTAGAAAGGCCAGGCACAGTGGCCCATGCCTGTAATCCCAGCACTTTGGGAGTCTGAGGCCAATGGATCACTTGAGGTCCGGAGTTCGAGACCAGCCTGGCCAACATGGCAAAACCCCGTCTCTACTAAAATATAAAATTAGGCTGGGTGCGGTGGCTCAAGCCTGTAATCCCAGCACTTTGGGAGGCCGAGGCGGGCAGATCATGAGGTCAGGAGCTCGAGAACATCCTAGCTAACATGGTGAAACCCCGTCTCTACTAAAATACAAAAAATTAGCTGGGTGTGGTGGCAGGCGCCTGTAGTTCAGCTACTCGGGAGGCTGAGGCAGGCGAATGGCATGAGCCCAGGAGGTGGAGTTTGCAGTGAGCCGAGATCGCGCCATTGCACTCCAACCTGGGCGACAGAGTGAGACTACGTCTCAAAAATATATATATATATACAAAAATTAGCCAGGCATGGTGGTAGGCGCCTGTAATCCCAGCTACTTGGGAGGCTGAGGCAGGAGAATCACTTGAATCAGGGAGGTGGAGGTTGCGGTGAGCCAAGACTGTGTCATTGCACTCCAGCCTGGGCAACAAGAGCAAAACTCCATCTTGAAAAAAAAAAAAAAAAAGAAGG
>NW_016866147.1:0-3196 GCF_001698545.2 Rhinopithecus bieti | reverse complement strand
TTTTTTTTTTTTTTTTTGAGACAGTCTTGCTCTATCCCCCAAGCTGAAGTGCAGTGGCATGACCTCTGCTCACTGCAATCTCCCCCTCCAGGGTTCAAGCCATTCTCCTGCCTCAGCCTCCTGAGTAGCTGGGACTACAGGCATGCATCACCACAACCAACTAATTTTTGTGTTTTCAGTAGAGACGGGGTTTCACCATGTTAGTCAGGCTGGTCTCGAACTCCTGACCTCGTGATCCGCCCGGCTCGGCCTCCCAAAGTGCTGGGATTACAGGCGTGAGCCACCACGCCCCTCCTACATTTCTCTATTTTATCTATCTATCCATCTATCTGTCTGTCTATCTATCTATCTATCTATCTATCTATCTATCATCTATCTATCTACCTATCTGTGTATCTATCCTTCTATTTGAGATGAGTCTTGCTCTGTAGCCTAGGCTGGAGTGCAGTAGCGTGATCTCGGCTCACTGCAAGCTCCGCCTCCCAGGTTCATGCCATTCTCCTGCCTCAGCCTCCGGAGTAACTGGGACTACAGGCACCCACCACCACGCGCAGCTAACTTTTGTATTTTAGTAGAGACAGGGTTTCATCGTGTTGGCCAGGATGGTCTCGATCTCTTACCTCGTGATCCACCCACCACGGCCTCCCAAAGTGCTGGGATTACAGGCGTGAACCACCTCGCCCAGACTTACTTATTTTATTTTATTTTTTTGGGATGGAGTCTCGCTCTGTTGCCAGGCTGGAGTGCAGTGGCACAATCTCCGCTCACTGCAACCTCTGACTCCCTAGTTCAAACCATTCTCCTGCCTCAGCCTCCCGAGTAGCTGGGACTACAGGCACGCACCACCACACCCAGCTAATTTTGTTATTTTAGTACAAACGGGGTTTCAGCATGTTGGCCAGGATGATCTCGATCTCCTGACCTCGTGATCCACCCACCTTGACCTCCCAAAGTGCTGGGATTACATGCGTGAGCAACTGCACCTGGCCTGAATATTTATTTTAGACAGAGTCTCACTGTGTTGCCCAGGCTGGAGTGCAGTGGTTTGATCTCAGTTCATTGCAACCTCTGCACCCTGGGTTCAAGCAATTCTGCCGTGTCAGCCTCCCGAGTAGCTGGGACTTCAGGTGCACACCACCATGCCTGGCTGATTTTGTATTTTAGTAGAGACGGGGTTTCACCATATTGGTCAGCCTGGTCTCCTGACCTCAGGTGATCCACCCGCCTTGGCCTCCCAAAGTGCTGGGATTACAGGCATGAGCCACTGTGCCAGACCTTACAGTTCTTATCTCATTTAATCCTTACAGCTATCCTAGGACGGTAGGATTTGCAGCCCCATCTTACAGGGGAAGGAAAATGGCTCAGAGAGGTTAATTTTCATGCCAAAATCACACAGCAGGTAATTGAAAGAACCACAAATCAGCTGGGTCTAGTGGCTCATGCCTGTAATCCCAGCACTTTGGGAGACCAAGGTGGGAGGATTGCTTGAGGCCCGGAGGTAGACACCAGCCTGGGCAATAAAGTGAGACCCTGTCTCTACAAAAAATTTTAAAATTAGCCAGGCATGGTGGCGGTCACTTGTAGCCTTTAGCTACTCGGGAGGCTGAGGTGGAAGGATTGCTTAAGCCAGGAGTCTGAGGTTGCAGTGAGCTATGATCGCCCCACTGCACTCCGGCCTGGGTGACAGATTCAAACCTAGGTCTGTTCCCAGTGTAAATATCGGTGTAAATATTGGGAACCTTCTCTGGATTCGAAAGACTTGGTTGGAGAATTGACTCTGTCACCACTTACTGAGCACATGAAGTGGCACAAGAGCCTTTTTCTGTGAACTGGGGTGGTAATACCCGCTGAAGTGTGGTTGGCAGAAGTAAGATCATGTGTTGTTTCCTGAACATGGCAGATGGTCAGCACATGGAGCCAGCGATCCCCACGGGCCAAAGGGCCACTCCTTGCTGAAATGAAAGGCCTATTTGGATGGCCGGGTGCGGTGGCTCACGCCTGTAATCCCAGCACTTTGGGAGGCCAAGGCAGGCAGATCACAAGGTCAGGAGATCGAGACCATCCTGCATAACATGGTGAAACCTTGTCTGTACTAAAAATACAAAAAATTAGCCAGGTGTGGTGGCGGGCGCCTGTAGTCCCAGCTACTCGGGAGGCTGAGGCAGGAGAATGGCATGAACCCAGGAGGCGGAGCTTGCAGTGAGCTGAGATCTCACCACTGCACTCCACCCTGGGCAACAGAGCGAGACTCCGTCTCAAAAAAAAAAGTTAGAAAGGCGGCCGGGTGCAGTGGCTCACACTTGTAATCCCAGCACTTTGGGAGGCTGAGGCAGGGAGATCACGAAGTCAGGAGATCGAAACCATCCTGGCTAACACAGTGAAACACAGTCTCTACTAAAAATACAAAAAAAAAAAAAAAAAAGAAAAGAAAAATTAGCCAGGCTTGGTGGCAGGCACCCTATAGTCCCAGCTAGTCAGGAGGCTGAGGCAGGAGAATGGCGTGAACCCGGGAGGTGGAGCTTGCAGTGAGCTGAGATCCTGCCACTGCACTTCAGCCTGGGCGACAGAGTGAGACTCCGTTTCAAAAAAAAAAAAGGGCCTATTTAGTTGGATTAGAGGGTCAGGGGAATACCAGAGAAAGGGGTCCAGAGAAAGGAGTGCCCCGAGGATGGGAGTTCTCAGGGGGGACCTGCTCAGTGTGACCCCACAAATGAAAATATGGATTTTCCGAGTCTTACATGGAATCTAGTCTGGAGGGGACCATTTGGTGAACAGAATTATTCATCTTACTGGCCTGTCTCTCCCACTGCCGAGGACATTTCCGGGGCAGGTGAAGGCAGGTTCCTCAAAAGCTTAGGGAGTCCTTGGCTGAGAAACCGGGAGCTCTGAGTCCTGGGCTCCAGTGTTTGCTGTCTGCCTCTGCTTGTCCAAGATGCTGATTATCACACAAGAGATTCATCGGGAAGGGGGCGGAGCCAGAAGAAGCAGAGCTGGAAAGCCAGGCCATCGTTAGCATTCAGGGATGCGTGCCTCTCATCTGTCACTGCAACTCAACGTTCCACCGTAGGAGTCCCTGCATGGGTCTCTTTTCCCCCTCTCCTATTCCTCTTTTTTATTGTATTTATTTTATTTATTTATTTATTTATTTATTTATTTATTTATTTATTTTTTGAGACAGAGTCTTGCTCTGTTGCCC
>NW_016866146.1:0-691 GCF_001698545.2 Rhinopithecus bieti | reverse complement strand
CCAGAAACACACACCCCACCTCTATCCCCCACACACCACCTCTACCACACACATACATACACACACACACCACCTCTACCACACACACTCATACATACACGCACGTACCTCTTTGTCACATAAAACATACACACAGAGTCTCACTTCCAAGCCTTTGCCTGAGCCCTTTTGCCTGCAAGGAAAGCCTCCCTGTCCTCCCCTGTTCACCCACCGGCCTCAGAGGCCCCCTCCCTGGAGAAGCTTCCCCAGATGCTTAACCTATGCTGAACCTGCAGGGCCAGGAGACTCCAAGAGCTTGGTCTCCTTGTTAGTGAAGCATCTCCTCACTTTGGCGTCACTTATTTGAGATCTTCTGGACACCCCCTCTTCCCTTGTCTCTTTGTGACCAGAGTTGGAACTTCCTAAAAGTTATTTCTCTAATTCTTCAACACACACATATTCCCACCTCCCGAAATTCTCCTTCTCTGAAGACTTAAAGAGGAGCCCCTCTACCCAAGAGTGCTCTCGGAATGCTCAGCAACAGCCGCCCTTGCCATACCCAGCTGGCTCTGGGAGCATCTCAGTGCCTCAAAGGTGTGATTTCTGGGGGCACAGCCTCTATTTGGAGCTTCAAGACTCTCTATAGAAAAGGGACAGGGGTGGCAGGCTCCCTGTGTGTTCCTGAACACTCTTTTTTCTTCCCCTAATCATA
>NW_016866145.1:0-691 GCF_001698545.2 Rhinopithecus bieti | reverse complement strand
TGGATATCACTTAGGTAATTGAAAACCTTCTAAAACCAGTGGGCTGTTTTTTTTGTCAGTTAAGTTGGATTTAAATTCTCCAGATTAAGAAAGAAATAATTCCAGGAAAAGCTTTAGACCCATTTAAAATCAGAGTTATTAAAAAAATCTGTCTTGCTTGATGCTCAGGGTTTTGTTTTTTGGTTGTGTTTTGTACTTCTAAAATAAAATTATATGTTGATGTAGTTATTTTTCTTTATATTCCTGATTGTAGAATTTGGGTTCAATTTGATCTTTACTTTCAACAGTTGAGATTGAGAAAAATGTTTCATCAGCTTTCATTGTATTTTTTTTTAACCCATATGTGCATTTAACTTTTTCTTGTGAATCTTAGAATCACCCAGTTGCCTATGTAGATTCAGGGCTAGAGCTGAACTAGCCTCGGGCAGTGTCTAGTCAGTGGTAGGCACCCTGAACAAATGCTCTTCTGTGTTCAGGTCTTGATCACCTTCTGCTTTGCAAACTGTGGAGCTCGTGAGTAATGAATACGTGGCATCTGTGTCCGTAATGACCACTAAACCGCTCTGCTTATGCACAGCTGACACTCATTGACAACTGTGGAAACCAGAGCCAGGGCCTTAAGGTTACCTCATCCAGATTTAATTAAACCAGAGGAAAAGATTTTCTTAAAATCCTGCTTCTTTTATTCCCT
>NW_016866144.1:0-219 GCF_001698545.2 Rhinopithecus bieti | reverse complement strand
ATGGAGCATCTGTTACACACTAAACACCATCATGTTTGTTTGCGACATTTATATATAAAAGCATCCACATGACTTACGAAGCTTCCCTAGTACTTACTGAAACAAATTGACTCAATAAATAAAATTTACTTATGTCACTTATAAAAAGTTAAGGGAATAATTAAAGTAAGCTTATATAGGGTTCTAGGAGCTAATGGCATGTTTTAACTAAATAAAATG
>NW_016866143.1:0-308 GCF_001698545.2 Rhinopithecus bieti | reverse complement strand
ATCCATCCATCCATCCACGTATCCATCCATCCATCCATCCACGTATCCAACCATCCATGCATCCATCCATCCATCCATGCATCCATCCATCCATGCATTCATCCATCCGTGCATCCATCCATCCGTGCATCCATCCATCCATCCGTGCATCCATCCATGCATCCATCCATGCATCCATCCATCCATCCATGCATCCATCCATCCATCCATGCATCCGTGCATCCATCCATCCATCCATCCATCCATCTGTGCATCCATCCATTCATCCGTGCATCCGTCCATCCATCCATCCGTGCATCCGTCCATCC
>NW_016866142.1:0-372 GCF_001698545.2 Rhinopithecus bieti | reverse complement strand
TCTCACTCTGTTGCCCAGCTGGAGTGCCGAGTGTTGTGGCATGATCTCAGCTCACTGCAACTTCTGCCCCCCAAGTTGAAGCGATTCTCCTGCCTCAGCCTCCTGAGTAGCTGGGATTACAGGCGCCTGCCACCGCGCCCAGCTAATTTTTGTATTTTTAGTAGAGGCGGATTTCACCATCTTGGCCAGGCTGGTCTTGAACTCCTGACCTTGTGATCCATCCACCTTGGCCTCGCAAAGTGCTGGAATTACAGGTGCGAGTCAAGCGCCCGGACTGAAGAATTACCTTTTAGCATTTCTTACAAGGTCTGTATAGTGGTAATGAACCTCCCTCAGCTTTTGTTTATCTGAGAATGTCTTGATTTTTTTTCC
>NW_016866140.1:0-557 GCF_001698545.2 Rhinopithecus bieti | reverse complement strand
CATCACAAAGGAGTTTCTAGGAAAGCTTCTTTCTAGTTTTATCTGAGGATATTTCCTTTTCAATATAGGCCTCAAGGTGCTCCAGAATATACCATTGAAGATTAAACGAAAAATGTTTTAGTAAACTTCTCAATGAAAAGAACATTGTTACTCGTTGTGGTGAATTCACGCATCACAAAGCAGTTTCACAGAAAGCTCCTTTTTGGTTTTTATCTGAGGATATTTCCCTTGTCCCCATAGTCTTCAATGCCCTCCCAAATACCCCTTTGCAGATTCCATGAAAGCAGTGTTAGCAAACTTCTCAATGAAAAGAACAACGTAACATTGTGAGATGAATTCACACATCAGAAAACAGTTTCTCAGAAAGCTTCTTTTTGGTTTTAATCTGTGGATATTTAATTTGTCACCATAGGCTTCAATGCGGTTCCAAATATCCTATTGCAGATTCCACAAAAACAGTGTTATCAAACTGCTCAGTGAAAAGAATGGTTTAACACTGTGAGATGAATTCACATATCACAAACCAATTTCTCAGAAAGCTTCTTTTTAATTTTTAT
>NW_016866139.1:0-558 GCF_001698545.2 Rhinopithecus bieti | reverse complement strand
CTGGGTTTAAAGGTGCCCGCCACCACGCCTGGCTAATTTTTTGTATTTTTAGTAGGGACAGGGTTTCACGATGTTAACCAGGCTGGTCTTAAAGTCCTGATCTTAGGTAATCCACCCGCCTCAACCTCCCAAAGTGCTGGGATTTTAAGTATAAATGTGTCCCAAATATTGCATGGGTTATTTATACTAAAAAAATATTTGTTGACTGAACACAGTGGCTCATGCCTGTAATCCCGGCACTTTGTGAGGCTGAGGCTGGTGGATTGCATGAGCCCAGGAGTTTTGAGACCAGCGTGGGCAACATGGTGGAACCCTGTCTCTACAAAATATTAGCTGGGCATGATGTCACATACCTTTAGTCCCAGCTACTCTGAAGGCTGAGGTGGGAGGATTGCTTGAGCCCGGAAGGTCGATGCTGCTGTGAGCTGTGATCTTGCCACTGCACTCCAGCCTGGGTGACAGAATGAGACCCCATCCCCTGTCTTTTAAAAAAAAAAAGGGTCTTGGGGCCGGGCGCGGTGGCTCAAGCCTGTAATCCCAGCACTTTGGGAGGCCGAG
>NW_016866138.1:0-1414 GCF_001698545.2 Rhinopithecus bieti | reverse complement strand
TTATATATTATATATAAATATACATTTATTACTTCCTACTGATGTATGAACTTCAGAGTAATATGACCTATATACGTTTTTCAGGATTGTTTTACCTTTCTGTGTTAATTCTCTTTTTTGTTCTTCTGTTTTCTTTCTCTGCTCCTTCCCCAATTTTCTTTAATGGAATGGGAGACTTCACAACTTGCTAACAATGAACTTTCCTCACAATATGGGAACTATCCATCTAGGAACAAACCATCTTAGCCATGAGAGATTGGACAAAATCTGAAACCAGAGACTCATTTTCATCTAATACGCTTTCTCTAAAGGAAAAAAAATTTTTAAGGAGGGGTGGGAGATGAATGTGAAATGAAAAATAACATCTGAGGAACCCAATTATGGCCAAAAGTATAAATTAAGTTAAAAGCTGAATCATGTATGAAGCTTCCTTTCCTTTTGTTCCTAAGCAGATAGTTACAGATAAAAGGTTAAATATCACCACAGGTAGCTACTCTATGCTCACATTTCTCATGTAACATTCTGAGTTACTGAGTGCTAGTTGAACTAATTGACTCTTTCTTTACTGCTACTTTTCTCTGGCAACATGTGGATTCAGTAACGTGACTGTACCCTTCCTCTTTCCTGTCTAGTCCACTTTTTTCCCTTTAAATGTTTAAGTCCTCAAAATCATCACTGGAAAAAGGTGTGGACCACAGATTGTTCTTGTGGATTTGTGATCCTTTTTTTCCAGGCATGTCTTTAACCTTGATAAAAAAAAATTTCTACATTGATTGAGATCTGTCTCAATCACTTTTTGGTTTATAGATCATGGTTAAAGGTTCCAATTCCTGGAGTTCATTTTCTAACAAAGTAATAAATTCACTTTGCTATGCCTCAAACATTGACAATTTAACAAGATTCTTAGTGATTCACATGCAACTTATAATTTAAGAACTGCTCTGTGAAGACAGTATTTAAACATGCTTTTTCACATGTTGAGAAAATAACCCAAAACACAGCACAAAATGGAAAATCTTGTTGAATGAATGAATGCCTGTCAAAAATGCGTCAATGATTAAAGTTTATTTTCACGTGTCAGCTTGTGAAGTTAGATAATATTTAGTTAGCTGGAAATAGAATTAAAGTTAAGGTATAAAGAAACTTGTATGCTGTATAAAAATAAACTCTGTTGCTGAGTATTTCAGTAAGAGAGCTCTTGCTGTTTCACGGTTCCTGTGTGTCAGAGGATATTTAAACTAACTCTAAATCACTGGTCAGTATTACTCTCTTTACACACGTTTCTTCTTTTCCTCTTTCCTCTTCTTCCTCTTTCCTCGTCCTTCTCTTCCTCCTTTTTCTCCTTCTTTATCTCTTTATTATCACTTTGTTACCATTTGGTACTCTTTTGTCTCTTTTTTTTTTTTTTTTTTTT
>NW_016866137.1:0-746 GCF_001698545.2 Rhinopithecus bieti | reverse complement strand
CACGGTTTTCTTAGAAATCTAGTAATTAACAATTTTGAAAATAATCCAGAAATGCCTTAAAATTTTTTTCATAAATTGTATTATTCCCATACATATAGTCCCTACAGTGTTGTTCAATTTCTGAACTTTTTAGCTGCCCTTTATTTTTCTTACTATTTAACAATATTAGATTGGTTATGCTCCAGGAACAAATTCCAGTCCCTGGGTAATTATTCAGTGTGAACTTATTCACTGATTAGAATAGTTGTTGATTGTTCAATAGTATGAGGGATAGATGAGAGCTCCATCCATCATATTATAAAAGTATAGACTGTCTTTGTTTGACTAAATGACATATTAAAAATCTAATATATGTCCCATAAAATATTAATATAAGGCATTTTGCAATTTTTTTAGTTATTTCAAATTATATTGTAGAACATGAATAAACAGAGAAATCAAACTGCTCAGAATCTATCTTAATTCTTATCAGCTTGATCTCTGAGTTTAGCTTGGGTTTCAAAGGACCAGCATGGAGCTAATTGCAAGGGAACCAGTAGGTGTAGATAATCTAGAAGATGCTGTGAATCCTCTTAGAAGAGCAACTATAGTACTATAATTAAATAATCAAGATTTTATTTTTTAGAAATAATATGTTGACCAAGTATATAATAGAAAACTCTGGAGGGCTTTCTATTATATAAAAATGGATGTGGTGGTTCAGACCTGTAATCCCAACACTTTGGGAGGTCTAGGCAGGAAGATCA
>NW_016866136.1:0-559 GCF_001698545.2 Rhinopithecus bieti | reverse complement strand
GGAAGGAAGGAAAATGGGAGTCCTCTACTGTTACTGTATTGTTGTCTATTTCTCCCTCCCATTAATATTTGCTTTATTTAATAGGTGCTCCAGTGTGCAACCAACATGCATTATATATTTGCAATTCTTATATCCTCTTGATGAATTAACCACTTTAACATTATATAATGACCTTCTTTGTCTCTTGTGACATTTTCTTTTACTTAAAGTCTATTTTGTCTGATATAAAAATAGCTACGCTGGCTCTTTTTTGTTTATCGTTTTCTCTTTCTTCTTTTTTTTTTTTAATTATACACTAAGTTCTAGGGTACATGTGCACAATGTGCAGGTTTGTTACGTAGTTATACATGTGCCATGTTGGTATGCTGCACCCATTAACTCGTCATTTATATTAGGTATTTCTCCTAAAGCTATCCCTCCCCTAGCCTTCTACCCTAGGACAGACCCCAGTGTGTGATGTTCCCCACTCTGTGTCCAAGTGTTCTCATTGTTCAGTTCCCACTATGAGTGAGAACATGCGGTGTTTGGCTTTCTGTCCTTGTGATAGTTTGCTCAGAAC
>NW_016866135.1:0-1415 GCF_001698545.2 Rhinopithecus bieti | reverse complement strand
AAGCTTATATACTTCTATTGAGAGTTAGTATTTTCATTTTCACAAATACAGTTTTATTATTTTATACCATAATTATAATGGACCCCTACTCCATAATCAGGAGTTACTTTTAGTTAAAACAAAATCCTCTGAATTCTCTTAAAATGGCCAGATGAAAAGACACACTTGTTTTATCAGATAATGACAAAAATTACACAACCCATGATGTCTTTTTTCATCTTTTCTCACAGAAAATTCAGAGTAAAGCACTGAAATATAGTACATTTCTTAAATCGGTTTCCTGGTGTTTATTTCCTCTTCCCATTAGTCATACCTCCTATCTACCATCATTTTCATTACTATATTACTGTTCATTTAACCCCAGTATTTATAGGTCTATCTTTTATCAGAAGGTATCTCAAATTATTTTCGGAAGTAGGTAGAAACATACAATGAATTAATAAACTGGAATATCCACAATATGAAAACAATGCAGTCTTTTGACTACATTTTAAATTACCAAACAGCCTAAAATGAGATATTATATTCCCATCTGAAGAAGATAAAGTCACACAAGAAGCAAATAACTCTCATGGGATCTCTAGCAAATAACTGTCATTGGATCTCTTGCAAGTAACTTTCATAGGATCTCTTGGTTGAATCAATTGACCTCAAAAAAAAAAAAAAGACCCCTAATCTCTTGCTCTATATTAGGCAAAAACCTTTCCATTTACTCATGATTCACTTTACACTGAATTCCTACAATTTTTTATTCCAAATCCTATTTATTTTATCTTAAGAAAATTCAAGAACTGTGTTAACAGCTATATTTTATTTCCCCAAGTCTATATAAGGGATCTGCATCTTGCTATACAACTGCAGACAGGCTTCTATGAGGGTTTGTTTTGTTTGTTTGTTTGTTTTGACTGGGGTTTTTTACATCCAAAATTTCACTATTGCAGTGACCACAGTGTTGGAAAATGGCTCCTAAGCTGGAACCAGAACAAGATTTCAAAAAATGTATAAATAATCATTTCAAGAACACATCTTTCCCTATTTTATCCTACAAAGACAATATTTTATTCAGGAACCACAAACTGTCAACTTCTCAGCATACCCAAAATCCCACTTAGCTCTGTATTGTAAATAGTGTAGTATTTCACTACCACATCAATAAATACAATTCTTAAAAGAATCATTTTTATGTTTGATTCACATTTGTTGTGCATATGCCAATAAACCTAAGGTATTTGTAATGTTAGACTCTTAAAAATCTTTAGCTTACAAAAGGGTCAAACAATCCAAAAACAGCAAAAGGTCTAACCATGGAGACAAGTACGGACAAAATCTAAAATAAGGAATCACAGCATAAACTGGTATGACACTCTGTTGTACTAATCCACCTCACTCTCTCCTTATATCAATCCTCTTTTTTT
>NW_016866134.1:0-281 GCF_001698545.2 Rhinopithecus bieti | reverse complement strand
TTTTCATTTTATGGAAGAGTAAACTAAAGTAGTAAGATCCTCAGCCACTTGTTGAAAGTCATTCAGTAGTCTTGTGGCACAGCGGAGATTTAACCCTAATTGCCTTATCTAGATCTTCAATCTAGTGCAGCACTGGGGGGCTAAAGAAGTAGGAAGCTGTTTGCTGAGATTCCAGACAACTAGATAAAGAAAGAAATCAAGCCGCAAAAACAAGAGACCCACTAATAGAAATGTAAAACATATCCCATTTTCTGTTCTTGGACACTAGGTCAATAACCACT
>NW_016866133.1:0-557 GCF_001698545.2 Rhinopithecus bieti | reverse complement strand
CCCACCCCATCATCCCATCCCAACCTATCCCATCCCATTTCCATCCCATCCCATCCCATCATCCCATCCCAATCTATCCCATCTCATTTCCATCCCAACCCATCCCATCCCATCTTATCCCATCCCATCCTATCCCATTCATCCCATCCTATCCCATCCCAACTCATCCACCCCATCATCCCATCCCAACCTATCCCATCCCATTCCCATACCAACCCACCCCATCCCATCTTATGCCATCTCATCCCATCCCATCCCATCCCATCCCATCCCATCCCATCCATCCCATCCCATCCCATCCCATCCCATCCCATCCCATCCCATCTCATCCCATCCCATCTCATCTTATCCCATCCCATCTCATCCCATCCCATCGCATTCCATCTTACCCCATCCCATCCCATCCTACCCCATCTCATCCTACCCCATCATCCCATCCCAAACCATCCCATCCCATTCCCATCTCAACCCATCCCATCCCATTCCATCCTATCCCATCACAACCTATCCCAATTCATCTTATCCCAGCCCATCCCATCCCATCTCAGCCCATACCA
>NW_016866132.1:0-648 GCF_001698545.2 Rhinopithecus bieti | reverse complement strand
AAAAAAAAAAAAAAGATTCTAGAGTTCCAAAAGTTGATTCTATCAGTTTTGTCAGCTTTAATGATTGCCTTAGTGGAGGGACCAATTCTTAGAGCTCCCAAAGTTACCATTTCTCATGAAGTCACTCATGTTGAAAGGTTTTTAACTACAGATTCGGTTCATTTAATATAATTGATACTAGGATTGTTTATCTTAGGTATTTCTTCCTGAGTGAGTTTTGGTAGTTATCTTCTTTCAAGGAATTAGTCCATGTAATCTAAGTTGTCAAATTTATGCACATAGACTGGTTCTTAGTATTCTCTTATTATCCTTTTACTGTTTGTAGGGCCTATAGTAACTATTTGCCTTTTCATTTCTGATATTGTTAACATGTATTTTTTATCTTGGTCATTCTGGATACAGGTTTATCAGCTTTGTTAGTTTTTTTCAGAGAACTAACTTCAAATGTTATTTTCCAATAATATTAAACAAAGTGCTCACCTATTATTTTCAAGGATTTGATGACATTGCAGATAAGTTTCTGTTACTGATTTCTAGTTTAAGTCTACTGTGTTCAGAGAATATATTTGGTAGATTTCAATTCTTTTAGTTTAAGATATTTTTCTGGTTAACAAGGATATCCAGGAATTGAACTCATCTCTGCACCAA
>NW_016866131.1:0-2499 GCF_001698545.2 Rhinopithecus bieti | reverse complement strand
ACTGGTAGTAAGCAGTAACATTTCAGGGATTACAAAATTTGGCTTTGGAAACTTCACAGGGATTTTGTGTTCTACCCTTTTGTTTCATTTCTCTTGCATGCTTAGGTAGGAAAATTATTGGCTAAGTTGATCAAGAGAACCTGAGAGTAAAGCCAATATTTTGGTAAAATGTGATCCTTAATTTGTGGAAAACTGAGTTCCTTCTAGCTTATACTTTAGGCCTGGGAGGCAGCGAAGTCTTACAGAAACAGCAAAATCTTGCTAAAGATAACTTACAGTGGAGCATTCTGAATGAACAGCAATGCATTTAAAATGAAGGCTCTTGGCCAGGAGCGGTGGCTCATGCCTGTATTCTCAGCACTTTGGGAGGCTGAGGTGGGCGGATCACCAGGTTAGGAGATCCAGACCATCCTGGCCAACATGGTGAAACCCTGTCTCTACTAAAATACAAAATTAGCTGGGCGTGGTGGCATATGCCTATAATTCCAGCTACTTAGGAGCCTGAGGCAGCAGAATTGCTTGAACCAGGGAGTCAGAGGTTGCGGTGAGCCGAGATTGCAGCCAAGATCACGCCACTGCACTCCAACCTGGCAACAGAGTGAGACTGTCTTAAAAAAAATTAAAAAAAAAAAAAAAAAAAAAAAAAAAAAAAAAAAAAAGGCTCTCTGTAAAGTCCCCTTTGGTTGAGAACAAATTTGGCACCACAGGATGTCAACTGCTATTCCCATTGGAATAATCTGCCTTGCACTCTTTGCTGACAACTGTGGGTGACAGGATTCGGCATATAGAGGATCGTGGGACATGGGGAGCTTTTTCCTTCCCCAAAAGGGGAAAGTTGAGAGCTGACGGGACTGCTGGAAAAAAAATAAATCCCTTCATGACAGCAGCTGCAGCCACCTGAGCTTTTCAGTGTGGGTCTTTCTCTGGGCTCCCTGAGCATTTCGCCTTCCACACCCTGCCACAGGCAATGCTTTTTTTTTTTTCTCTCTCTCTCTCTCTCAATCTCTCTCTCTTTCTCTCTCCTTTCCCTTTTTTATCTTTTCTGTTACTCAGGACAAACATTTTGCCCAGAGAACATGTGTTGAAACTCCTAGTCGGAGGTTGGATTAGAGATGAAGGGGCCCATGTGAGCAAATTTAAGCCTTGCCAGTTTGATATTGGGTGCTAAGCAGAGTGGCCAATGTCTATATTTTATTACATGTATTTTACTATGGTCAGAACCAAAAAAGATAATTTCCTTTATGATGAAGCTTGGCCCCTAGTGTGATGATGCGCAAGCTGGGTCGTTGGGGCAAAGGAAAGGGAACCCAGAAGCCTGGCATGCAGACAAAAGGGTAAGAATTTCCTTTTTCTTTTTTCTTTTTTTTTGAGTTGAAGTCTTGCTTTGTCACGAGGGCAGTGGCACGATCTCGGCTCACTGCAACCTCTGTCTCCCAGGTTCAAGCGATTCTCCTGCCTCAGCCCCCTGAGTAGCTGGGAGTAGTACAGGCATGTGCCACCACACCCGGCTAAATTTTGTATTTGTAGTAGAGACGGGGTTTCACTATGTTGGCCAGGTTGGTCTTGAACTCCTGACCTCATGATCTGCCCACCTCGACCTCCCAAAGTGCTGAGATTACAGGCATGAGGTAATCCGGCCAAGGGTAAGAATTTCTTACCAGATTTCTGGTTTCTCTCTGTCTGTGTAAACAGTTGAACGAATGGTAAAAGTCACTGTTTACTCTTCTGTAAAGTCGTGATTAATGCAAAAAAAAAAAAAAAAAAAACAATTCTGAGGCCAGTCTCAAACTGATGTATTTGTGCTATGAATTTGTTTTTCTGTGTCGAGGGGTACCTTAGGATAAAACATGGGCTTAGGACCCCATAAACTCGCTGCCCAAGATGACCCAGCAAACTGGTTAATAACAAACTTTCTTGCATGTCCCTGAAACAAACAACCAACTGAATGGGGTCTCCATCTTGTACTCCACCTTAGGTGCTTGACCTTGTAACCACGTGGCAGTACTTCCTCTTGGTCTCTGCCTTCCAGGGAACAGGGATTTTAGGGTTTATGTCATAGGTTGCTCTAAAAATTATCTAGAGTAGTTAAAAGATTCTGCAAGCTCAAAATTAACTACTCTAGACTTCTTCTGGGAAAGCCAACAGAGACTACCCTGTGCTGTAGCTCAGTAGCTAGTGTTTTGGCATTTCACACTGGCAGTCCAGGTTTGATTCCCTGTTTAGGAAGTAAGTACTTTCTGGTTTAATATCTGCATAACCTTGTCTAGTCTCTTCTCCTCCATGGACTATCTTAAATTTTCCTTTCTCTGGTCAAGTGCAGTGGCTCATGCCTGTAATCCCAGCACTTTGGGAGGCCAAGGTGAGTTGATCATGAGGTCAGGAGTTTGAGACCATCCTGGCCAACATGGTGAAACCTTGTCTCTACTAAAAATACAAAAAGTAGCCGGGCGCGGTGGCTCACGCCTGTAATCCCAGCGCTTTGGGAGGCCAAGACGGGTG
>NW_016866130.1:0-746 GCF_001698545.2 Rhinopithecus bieti | reverse complement strand
CCATGAAATGAATTGTGTATCTCTGTGAGATGAATTAACACAATGCAAAATGGTTTCTCAGAAAGGTTCTTTCTAGTTTTAATATGAAGACATTTTCTTTGTCACCACAATCTTCAATGCGCTCCAAAATATCAGACTGCAGATTCCAAGGAAACAGTCTAAGCAAACTGATAAATGAAAAGAAGAGTGTAACTCTGTGAGATGAAATCACACCTTACAAAGCAGTCTCTCAGGAAGCTTCTATTTGTTTTTAATCTGATTATATTCCCTTTGTCACCTTAGGCTTCAATGCATTCCCAAATGTCCTAGTAGATTCCACGAAAACAGCATTATGAAACTGCTCAATGAAATGAATGGTGTAGCTCTGTGAGATGAATTCACACATCACAAAGCAGTTTCTCAGAAAACCTCCTTCTACTTTCTATCTCAGGATATTTACTTTTTCACTATGGGCCTCAATGGGCTCCAAAATATCCCTTTGCAGATTCCACAAACACAGTGTCAGAAAACTGCTCCATGAAAAGAAAGGTGTAGTTCTGTGAGATGAATTCACACATCACAAAAAATTTCTAAGAAAGATTCTACCTAGTTTTTATCCGATGATATCTTTGTCACCATAGGCTTGTATGTTATCCAAAATATCCCTTCTCAGATTTCCCAAAAACAGTGTTACCAAACTGAACCATGAAAAGAATCCTGTAACTATGTGTATGGATTTAGCACATCACAACGTGGTTTCTCAGAAA
>NW_016866129.1:0-1627 GCF_001698545.2 Rhinopithecus bieti | reverse complement strand
AGCAATCTATAGTATAACAGAAGGAAATGGCCCCTTTATATGATCATGTCTAATTCTTTAATGTCACAGATGAAAAAACTAAAACTCACCTTAGTATGAATGGCTTTCCTAAAGTCCCTCATACAGCTAGACAGTAGCCAAACAAGCAGAACCAACGAGAGCAAAACCAATTCTTTCTTTTAATGAATATCTCCCACATTTGAAATCTTTAATTTTAAGACGTATTTCCTAAAATAAATTGTATCATCTTTCTTTCAGATTTTAGCCAAGCTCATAATAGCGTACATAAAGTATGAGTCAACTGTCGAGGTCTGTCGTGAATAGCATTCCTGCTAACATAATTAAGTGTACTTATCCATACACTTGATGCTTTCTAAGGAAGGCAACTAACAGATAACAAAAGTCCCAGGGTAGAAAAAATGAGAACAAATGTTGACTATACAATTTGAAATCCCTTTTTTGGAGTAATTGTGTTTGGTTTGCTTTTCTATCTGGAGTATGGGTAATTTATAAAGTTTTGCTTACTATGTTTAATGGCATGATTTTTATCAGAATAAAGTATACAGATTTCCAGCAGCTTATTTGACTTATTATCAATAATTCTGATGTTATTCTAGTTGAATTCCAAATCTCACTTTAAAGATATCTTGCAGAAATGAAGATTTTCAGAACACTAGTGTTCAAAATGTAGTTCACATGAAAATTTAGGCAGATGCAAGTGCCTGCTTGTTCTACTATTAAATTCAGATCTATGAGGAGTGAACGGACAATATTGAGCCTAGAATGGAGGGGTGATATCCACAGTGTGTGCATTTGGGGCAAGCTGGTCCACAAACACAAGAAAAGTGATCTGGTTAGACTGCTATATGTGTTAGAGACCAGCAATGAATATGATTAGCACAATGGAGAGCCCAAGGGGTCTTGCAGAGATGTGAGAAATTCTTTCAGATTCCCATTCCTAAAGCTCTAAAGAGACATGTGCTTTTTTGTCAATACCCACTCAGAGATCATTGGCTTTAGGCAGAATGCTGTAGGTAGTGCTATCTCTATACCACTGCAGTATCAGAATTCATGTTTGCAGTCCATGTTTATTTTTTTCCTCATCTACATCCGGACCTAGTAATATGCAGGAGTTTCTGTTGGGATTCCTGATTGCATCATGTGGTTATCTTATGCCACTGTGGGCACCAACATTTTATCCACTTCGTTGTCTACTCTTTGTTATTCAAACCGATGCTCAGGTAACAGTACTGCTTGCTTCTTACAGTCATGGACTTGTCCTCCATACTCTTGAAAGCCTCTCACGACTGTTTTCAATCCTTAGATCTCTGGTCAAGACAAGTTGGCTCATATTTATCACAGAATTCCTGGATTCTTTCACTTTTGTGAGATGTATCAGTTCATGAAGAATCACAGTGCATTGTCATGAATAATAACTCTGGGTCTCTACGTTGATATCGTCTGATTATTATTCTCTTAAGAAGCTAGGCTCATATCTGTTTAACCAACCTAATATAACGTGTCTGGCAGAGAACTGCATGCAGATTGGATCTTAATAAATGAGGAGGGAAATTTATGCCATCTTACTCCAATATGTTTCATTTAAGATTATAGAGTAACTGCCCTC
>NW_016866128.1:0-746 GCF_001698545.2 Rhinopithecus bieti | reverse complement strand
AGAAAGAAAAATGCATATGCAGACGTAGGAAAGAAGAAGGTAGATAAATTCTTTTTCAAATTCTTAATGAGTGAGTGTGTGTGTGTGTGAGTGTGTGTGTGTGTGTAGATCACTTCTTTTAAACAATAGATATAAAAGAATTACTGTACTTAAAAACTTTTGGGGCAGATTTCCATTATTTCCATTGCTGGTTCAGGCAGAAACTCAAGTGTCTCATTAAGGCCATAGTTTTATTTATATTTGATTTGCCCTGCTTATTTGGGAAGGCAGGAAAATGAACAGAACCTCTCATGACCCCATTCTGCTCTCTAACCTTTTTGTTCTTTCAATGTCCAAGTGACCATCCATGAAATTTTTGACATTACACTTGAAATAAATGTGACACAATGTTAGCGGCCAGTGTTTTTTTCTCTCTGATTTAATTATAAATTATTGCTAAAAGCCAGTAACAGGGAAATTAGTTCACTGGACATATAAGACATTATCAAAATTACTTGTGTTTCTCTGTTATTAGAAATATAAGCTAGTGGAGTAGAAATCCTTTTTGCTGTCACAATTGATTATCATAAACTAATTGTTTATATCTCTAGATGGAAACAAGTGTATACTGGCATATAAATAATCATAACTTGTTTTTCTTGCCATCAAGGCATAGCCTGCTTGGTATCTGAGAAAACAGTAGTATAGCAGAGGAATTGCAATGCTTTTTTTTTTTAATGAAAGCATTGTTACGAAGATAAAACAGA
>NW_016866127.1:0-551 GCF_001698545.2 Rhinopithecus bieti | reverse complement strand
TAACACTGTTTCTTGGAATCTGCAATGGAATATTTTGGAGTGCATTGAAGCTTAGGTGACAAAGTAAATATCCTCAGACAAAACTAGAAAGAAGCTTTCTGAAAACTGCTTTGTGATTTGTGAATTAATCTCAGAGTTACACGATACTTTTCATGAAGCAGTTTGCTGGCACTGTTTTTGGGGAATCTGGGAAGGGATATATTGAATCGCAGTGAAGCCTAAGGTGACAAATGAAATATCCTCAAATAAAAACGAGAAAGGAGCTTTCTGAGAAACCGCTGTGTGATATGTTAATTCATCTCACAGCGTTACACGATTCTTTTGATGGAGCAGTTTGCTAACACTGTTTTCTTGGAATCTGAGAAGAGATAATTTGAATCACATTGAAGTCTATGGTGACAAAGGAAATATCCTCAGATTAAAACTAGAAAGGAGCTTTCTCAGAAAATGCTTTGTTATGCGTGAATTCATCAAACAGAGTTACACTGTTGTTTTCATTAAGCAATTTGCTAACGCTGTTTTCTTGGAATCTGCAATGGGATATTTCGGAG
>NW_016866126.1:0-686 GCF_001698545.2 Rhinopithecus bieti | reverse complement strand
AATGAAGGAACTCATGATAAGTATTTAATGGCAGCAAGAATAATAAGATAGCATCAAAGAAAGCAGAGTGAAGTTAAAAAATCAAAATAGGCAAAATAGCAATGTAAGAAAAAAAAAGAAAGACCTCAAATTCCACTTCTGTTAGTATTTGTCTATTTCAATTTGTATTTCCTAGGAAACTTGTTTGGAAGAAAAGGGTTCTATGCTTAAGTATAAATATTAAGCAACTCACAATTGCTTAATATTTCTACCTAAGCATAGATGTTTTAAAACAGAAAAAGTAAACTGAATAGAATTTTGAAACACATCAGATCATTAGAAATTATAAAATCCTATACTATCATTTTAATTAAGAGGAAAAGGGCCGGGCACTGGCACTCATGCCTGTAATCCCAGCACTTTGGGAGGCCTAGGCAGGCATATTTCTTGAGCTCAGGAGTTTGAGACCAGCTTGGGCAAAATGGTGAAACCCCATCTCTACAAAAAATACAAAAAATTACCCAGGCGTGGTGGCACCTGCCTGTAGTTGCAGCTACTCTGGGCTACTCTGGAGGCTGAAGTGGGAGGATCACTTGAGCCCAGGAGACAGAGGTTGCAGTGAGCCAAGAATGTGCCACTGTACTCCAGCATGGGTGACAGAGTGAGACCCTGTCTCCAAAAAAAAAAAAAAAAAAAAAAAAAAAAAA
>NW_016866125.1:0-1228 GCF_001698545.2 Rhinopithecus bieti | reverse complement strand
AAAAGAGGAAAAAAAAAAAAAAAAAAAAAAGGGAGAGGGACTAAGCTCTACCTCCCGGAGAGGGGAGTGTCAATTTATATTATTTGGAATTATCCTGTATGGAAAAGTTGTCTCTCCTAGCCCGGTTATGTGTTTATTTAGTCATTCATTTACAACAGATAAGTATGGACTCATCTATATTTATTTTTATACTTTGGCTTGTAATTCAAAACTACATTATTCATTTTGTTGCTCAAAATATTTCAAATTGGCCATTGATAATTCTTCCAAGTTGGCTGCTGTGTCTCTTTGATGTACCTCCATTCTTTTATTTTTGGAGAAATTTCTCACGTCCTGCTACTGTGTTTGTTGGTTTTCTAGGTTCTTTTTCTATGTTGCTTTTGGTGGTGGTATTGAAAGAGGAATTTTAGCCTTCTCACTTTTGTTCTTCTCTTTTGTCTTGAAGGACTCCAAATTTTCCCCTATTCTTATCCTTTACCACTCGATTACTATGGAGCGCCTTTCCCTTCCTTTTTGCCTGTTTCACCCAGAACTATACTTTTAAACACAGCCACCTCATATCATGTGTATTTTTTGACTCTTCCCTGTAGTCAATGCTCTCATGTAATGGGACTTTTTTTTTTATTCTTTTTATGCATCAAATAAACTTTTCTATTCAGTGGTTATTTTGGGGCAATTTCAAGTCCCCTGCTATTTCTACACTTCTCTCTTCCTCAGCTTTTCCTTGGACTGCTCTTACTTGCCTCAAAAACTTACAGCAGAAGCCTGAGTGATCACTTACTGGAATTTGGTGTTTTTCATTTTTTATTAGCAGGTAATTTGAATTTCAGCATATTTTCTCTTTACTTATGCTGAAGGCATGATATTTGTAACATTTTATGTGTACTAGCTGTGCTGTACTGTTATCTGGAGGATAGGGAGATACAGATTTAAGCAGCTGAAATAAGTTCTCATCTAGTCCATGAATGATGCTTTATGTTCATGCCTCCATCAACTTAATGAAGTTTTGTTTAATCTTAGAAGTTTTATTTATAATAGGTATATATTTTTACCAAATATTTTCCACATTTAGTGAGATAAGAAAATGACACAAACAATTGTCACTTCTCCATTAATTCTTTAGTGCAGTGATTATATTAGTGGTTTTTTTTTTTTTTTTTACTTTAAGTTCTGGGGTATATGTGCACAACGTGCAGGTTTGTTACATGAGTATACTTGTGCCATGTTG
>NW_016866124.1:0-787 GCF_001698545.2 Rhinopithecus bieti | reverse complement strand
TTTTGAGACAGCGTCTCGCTCTGTCGCCCAGGCTAGAGTGCAGTGGCGCGACCTCGGGCTCACTGCAAGCTCTGCCTCCCAGTTCACGCCATTCTCCTGCCTCAGCCTCCCGAGTAGCTGGGACTACAGACACCCGACAGCATACCCGGCTAATTTTTTGTATTTTGTTTAGTAGAGAGGGGGTTTCACCGTGTTAGCCAGGATGGTCTCGATCTCCTGACCTTGTGATCTGCCTGCCTCGGCCTCCCAAAGTGCTAGGATTACAGGCGTGAGCCACCGCACCCGGCCACATTCAACATATTTTTGAGATTTACCTGTGTTGATGCCTGTGGATCTAGTTCATTTATTTGTGTCATATTTTATTAATGTATTATAATTTTATTCATTCCCTATTATTAGATATTAGTTTGTAATTATTATAATTTTCCAATTTCTGTTGTTTGTGCTTCTGTGAACACTCTTATACATCAAAGCTTCTCTGAGCAATGAACCTAGAAGTGGAAGTTCTGGGGCCAGAGCATCTTCATTTTTAATAGTTTTTTTTTTTTTTTTTTTTTTGAGACGGAGTCTCGCTTGTCGCCCGGGCTGGAGTGCAGTGGCCGGATCTCAGCTCACTGCAAGCTCCGCCTCCCGGGTTTACGCCATTCTCTTGCCTCAGCCTCCCGAGTAGCTGGGACTACAGGCCCCCGCCTCGTCGCCCGGCTAGTTTTTTGTATTTTTTTAGTAGAGACGGGGTTTCACCGTGTTAGCCAGGATGGTCTCGATCTCCTGACCTCGTGATCCGCCC
>NW_016866123.1:0-692 GCF_001698545.2 Rhinopithecus bieti | reverse complement strand
TTATCCCTTTTAATTAAGCTGACTTTTAACCATAGTGCTCTCAATAACATCCTTTTACATTCCTTATTGTCAGGCCTCTGAGCCCAAGCCAAGCCATCGCATCCCCTGTGACTTGCAAGTCCGCATCTGCTGTTACTTGCACATAGTCACCTGTGACTTGCACGTCCGCATCCCCTGTGACTTGCACGTATAAGCCCAGATGGCCTGAAGTAACTGAAGAATCACAAAAGAAGTGAAAATGCCCTGCCCCGCCTTAACTGATGACATTCCACCACAAAAGAAGTGAAAATGGCCGGTCCTTGCCTTAAGCCATGACATTACCTTGTGAAATTCCTTTTCCTGACTCATCCTGGCTCTAAAAGCTCCCCCACTGAGCACCTTGTGACTCCTACTCCTGCCGGCCAGAGAACAACCCCCCTTTTACTGGAATTTTCCTTTACCTACCCAAATCCTATAAAATGGCCCCACCCTTATCTCCCTTCACTGACTCTCTTTTCGGACACAGCCTGCCTGCACCCAGGTGATTAAAAAGCTTTATTGCTCACACAAAGCCTGTTTGGTGGTCTCTTCAGAGGGACGCACATGACACTTACCACCCAACTTTAGCCAAGTCAAGCGGCCCATATTTCTGGCTTTTGAACTTTACCAGAAGTAACCTTACAGGTGAAGCCAACAAGCCTCAACTAAGGTTA
>NW_016866122.1:0-788 GCF_001698545.2 Rhinopithecus bieti | reverse complement strand
AGCTGATCAATGAGAACACATGGACACAGGGAGGGGAACATCACACACCAGGGCCTGTTGGGGGGTGGGGGCTAGGGGAGGGAGAGCATTAAAAGAAATACCTAATGTAGATGATGGGTTGATGGGTGCAGCAAACCACCATGGCACGTGTCTACCTATGGAACAAACCTGCACATTCTGCACATGTATCCCAGAACTTAAAGTATAATCATAAAAAAATAGCTAATTCATGCTGGGCTTAATACTTAAGTGATGGGTTGACAGGTGCAGCAAACCACCATGGCACATGTTTATCTATGTACAATCCTGCACATGTGTCCCGGAACTTAAAATAAATTTTTAAAACATTACCCAGTCTCAGGTATTTCTTTAGGGCAGTGTGAAAACGGACTAATATAGGCAACCCATGGGCTCTGCTCATTCTTGCAATCTGCATCTGTGCATTCTTGCAATCAGCGTCTCTTTTTGTGCATCCATTCAGGAGCTTCCTTGCACCAAGGGTAATACTGGTAGGAAGCGTAAGGCGAACAGGGTGTGGCTGGCATCCCTAGGGGAAGACGGGCCCATACATCAAGGCCTGCAGCAGGGGAAGGCACAATGCTCACTGGGTGCTAGACATTGGGCTTCACCCCTGACATTCAGACACATCTGTTTGGACAAAGAACAGGGCAGGAATGAAGCCCACTTAATTGTGATCATTTATATATATGTGTGTGTGTGTGTGTATATATATAGATATATGTGTGTGTGTGTGTGTGTGTGTGTGTGTGTGTATATATATATATATA
>NW_016866121.1:0-787 GCF_001698545.2 Rhinopithecus bieti | reverse complement strand
ATATGAAAGTAAAGCTAGAGAAGGTATAATTTTGGGGATTTATGTAATTTAAGCAAATCCTTCTAAGAATAGCTGGTGTCATGGTTATACATTAGAGAGAGTACAGTACAAAAATCAAGTTATCCTAATTAGGTATCTTTCTCATCATCCTGTAACAGTGTATGTTCTCTTCATCTCTTATAAATCTTTGAAATTTCAAAAAGAATAACTTTACTGTTGTTATCTTTGAGGAGCACTACTGGATTCTATTAGCTACTAGCTTAAAAGCCATTACAAGCAAGTGTCATAGACTCAGGGTTGCCATGAGTCTATAATGGTTGTCAAGTCCTCGTAAGTAGCTTTTCTTAACTGATTCCCTCCTTGAGTGAAGATAGATACTTGGACAACTGCTTACTAATTGTCAGTGGTAGAAATTTCATTTGCTTTCCACAGTCCCTCTTCTTTTCACCCCTCTGTCACAGAAACAGAGAAGTTAACACACAAACTATGATTCTTTTCTTGTGTCCCTAACTTTCATTCCATGAGTGGACCTTGTATGAACCAAAGTAAAGTACTCAGATGACTTCAGCAATAGCTTCTTTTAAAATCTACTGCCATGACAGAATTTGGAGTGGCCATATCTGTTTAAATCAGAAATGATTTCCTAAAGGGTGCAATATTCTTTCAAAGTTAAGTTATTTTATCCAACAATTGAAAAGAAACTGACACAGAGCCACAAATGGGCTCTTCCTGATGTTCAATATCAGTTTCAAGTTGGAAGAAACAACTAACTAAAATTCATCATCAT
>NW_016866119.1:0-788 GCF_001698545.2 Rhinopithecus bieti | reverse complement strand
ATCTCACAGAGTTACACAGTTCTTTTCATTGAGAAGTTGGATAACAGTGTCTTCTTGGAATCTGCAGTGGGATCCTTCAGAGTTCATTGAAGTTTATGGTGACAAAGGAAATATCCTCATATAAAATCTAAAAAGAAGCTTTCTGAGAAACAGTTCTGTGATGGGTTAAATCATCTCTCAGGAGTACATGATTGTTTTCGTGGAGCAGTTTGGTAGTGCTCTTTTTGCAGAATATGAGAAGGGATATTTTGGATCACATTGAAGCCTATGGTGACAAAGGATATATCCTCAGATAAAACAAAAAATAAGCTTTCTGAGAAACTGCTTTGTGGTGTGTTAATTCATCTCACAGACTTACACTATTCTTTTCATGGTGCAGTTTTGTAACACTGTTTTTGGGGAATCTGAGAAGGCATAATATGGATTGCATTGAAGCCTAAGGTGACTATGGAAATATCCTTAAAAAATAACTAGAAATAAACTTTCTGAGAAAGTTCTCTGTGATGTGTGAATTCATCTCACAGAGTTACACCTTTCTGTCATGGAGTAGTTTGTTAACACTGTTTTCGGGGAGTCTGCAAAAGGATATTTGGGAATGCATTGATGCTTACCATGACAAATTAAATAATATCATTTAAACAATAGAAAGAAGCTCTCTGAGATACCACTCTGGGATGCTTTAATTCATCCCACAGAGTTACACAATTCTTTTCATGGATCAGTTTGCTAGCAGTGTTTTTCAGAGCCTGCTATTGGTCTATTCAGGGATTCAACTTCTTCCTGGTTTA
>NW_016866118.1:0-788 GCF_001698545.2 Rhinopithecus bieti | reverse complement strand
GGAGGAGGAGGAGGAGGTAGTGGAGGAGGAGGAGGAGGTGGAAGAGGAGGAGGTGGTGGCTGAGATAGTGGAGAAGGAGGAGGTGGTGGTGGAGGAGGAGGAGGTGGAAGAGGAGGAGGTGGTGGCTGAGATAGTGGAGGAGGAGGAGGAGGTAGTGGAGGAGGAGGAGGTGGAGGAGAAGGAGGGAGAAGAATCTAAGCAGTGAGTTTTGCAGGCAGCAGAGGGATAGCAAGTCCAAAGTCCCTGAGGCAAGAATCAGTTTTCTCTGTCCCAAGAGCAAGAAGGTCAGAGATGATAGCAGAATGAGCAAGGTGGGTTCAGAGACCCTAGGGGGTTAAGTAAAGTTTGCATAACTTACCCCATTATGAAATCAGCAAATGCTGGCCAGAACCAGAGTCCTACTCTGCATGCTGCCCCTCCACAGATGTCAAGGGAGGGGAAATAAAGCTCTTTGGTGTTTGTGGACTGAGGACCACACATGCAGAATCTGTGAGCTCAGGAGGTCCTTACCTGCAAAATCCGTGGCCATTTTAAACTAAAGAAAAGGAAGTCTCACATTGCCATGCTCACTCCCACACAGCTTGCACCTCCAGTAAGGTCTGGAAAGGCCACTTGCCCCAGGTGTAAATGACACACAATGCTGAGAAGCAGGAGGAGCCTGGCAGAGTGGAGGAGCTGCAGTGAAAGAGCTCCCCTTGGAAAGTGGGGGTGTGGAGGCGGGGCTTGGGGCCACTCCAGATGCTGCTCCTAGCTGGATGGGGTCACTGGACTGGTCAGGGGTAACTGGA
>NW_016866116.1:0-788 GCF_001698545.2 Rhinopithecus bieti | reverse complement strand
CCTGCCCTACTCCCACTAAACACCAGTCTGTGTGACTATCTTTATACCAACACCACACTGTATTGATTACCACAGCTATCTGGGAAGCCTTAATATTGAGTAGAATGATTCTTCTCACCTTATCCTTCTTCCTCAAAATTGTTTTAAGCTATTCAAGTTTCTTGCCCTTCCATTTCAATTTTAGAATACATCTGTCTATATCCACAAAAACCTTATTGGGATATTGATAGGAATTATGTTAAATCTGTAGATCTTTTGGGAGATAATTAACATCTTTACTATGCTGAGTCTTCCTATCCAAGACTCTTGTGTCTCTCCAGTCTTTTAAGTCATCTTTGATTATTTCCTTTCTTGCTTTTTTTTTTTCTGTTGTTGTTGTTGTTTTGAGACGGAGTTTCACTCTTGTTGCCCAGGCTGGAGTGCAATGGTGCAATCTTGGCTCACTGCAACCTCCACGTCCTGGGTTCAAGCAATTCTCCTGCCTCAGCCTCCCAAGTAGCTGGGATTACAGGCAAGTGCCACCACGCCCAGCTAGTTTCGCATTTTTGGTAGAGATGGGGTTTCACCATGTTGGTCAGGCTGGTCTCAAACTCCTGATCTCAGGTGATCTGCCCACCTTGGTCTCCCAAAGTGCTGGGATTACAGGCGTGAGCCACCATGCCTGGCCATCTTTGATTTTTTTTCATCAGAATTTTGGAATCTTCTGCACACATATCTTACACACGTTTTGTTAGATTTATACGTAAGGATTTTATTTTGGGCAGCAATTTTAAATGGTATTGTGTTTT
>NW_016866115.1:0-1246 GCF_001698545.2 Rhinopithecus bieti | reverse complement strand
CGGTCCACAGCTGAGTTCAAATCCTGAATATTCTTGTTAATTTTCTGTCTTGTTTATCTGTCTAATATTGACAGTGGGGATGTTACAGTCTCCCACTATCGTTGTGTGGGAGTTTAAGTCTCTTTGTTGGTCTCTAAAAACTGTTTTATGAATCTGGGTGCTTCCTTATGGGGTGCATATATATTTACGATGGTTAGCTCTTCTTGTTGCATTGATCCCTTTACCATTATGTAATGCCCTTCTTTGTCTTTTTTGTTTTGTTTTTTTTGAGATGGAGTCTCGCTCTGTAGCCCAGGCTGGAGTGCAGTGGCCGGATCTCAGCTCACTGCAAACTCCACCTCCTGAGTTTATGCCATTCTCCTGCCTCAGCCTCCCAAGTAGCTGAGACTACAGGCACCCGCCACCTCGCCTGGCTAGTTTTTTGTATTTTTTAGTAGAGACGGGGTTTCACCGTGTTAGCCAGGATGGTCTTGATCTCCTGACCTCGTGATCCGCCCATCTCGGCCTCCCAAAGTGCTGGGATTACAGGCTTGAGCCACTGAACCCAGCCTTTTTTTCTTTTAATCTTTGTTGGGTTAAAGTCTGTTTTATCAGAGACTAAGATTGCTACCTCTGCTTTTTTTTTTTTTTTTTTTTTTTTTTTGCTTTCCATTTGCTTGGTAAATCTTCCTCCATCCCTGTATTTTGAGCCTATGTGTGTCTTTGCACGTGAGATCGGTCTCCTGAATATAGCACAGCAATGAGTCTTTTCTCTTTATCCAATTTGCCAGTCTGTTTCTTTTAATTGGGGCATTTAGTCCACTTACATGTGAATTTGATCCTGTCATCCTGATGCTAGCTGGTTATTTTGCACATTAGTTGAAGCAGTTTGTTTATAGTGTCATTGGTCTTTATAGTTTGGTGTGTTTTTGCAGTGCTGATACTGTTTTTTCCTTTCTATATTTAGTGCTTCCTTCAGAAGCTCTTTTAAGGCAGGTCTGATGGTGACAAAATCCCTCAGCATTTTCTTGTGTGTAAAGGATTTTATTTCTCCTTCACTTATGAAGCTTAGTTTGGCTGGATATGGAATTCTGGGTGAAAATTCTTTGAGAATGTTGAATATTGGCCCCCACTCTCTTCTGGCGTGTAGGGGTTCTGCTGAGAGATCCACTGTTAGTCTGATGGACTTTCCTTTGTAGGTAACCTGACCTTTCTTTCTGACTGTCCTTAACATTTTTTCCTTCATTTCAACCTTGGAGAATTTGAA
>NW_016866114.1:0-307 GCF_001698545.2 Rhinopithecus bieti | reverse complement strand
CTTTCTTTCTTTCTTTCTTTCTTTCTTTCTTTCTTTTTTTTATTATACTTCAAGTTCTGGGATACATGTGCATTACGTGCAGGTTTGTTACGTAGGTATACATGTGCCATGGTGGTTTGCTGAACCCATCAACTCATCTACATTAGGTATTTATCCTAATGCTATCCCTCCCCTAGCACCCTACCCCTCCCCTAGCCCGCTACCCCCTGACAGGCCCCAGTGTGTGATGTTCCTCCCTGTGTCCATGTGTTCTTATTTTCAGCTCCTATTTATGAGTGAGAACATGTGGTATTTGGTTTTCTGTCCT
>NW_016866113.1:0-786 GCF_001698545.2 Rhinopithecus bieti | reverse complement strand
TGGACATGAACTCATCCTTTTCTATGTCTGCATAGTATTCCATGGTGTATATGTGCCACATTTTCTTTATCCAATCTAACATTGATGGGCATTTGGGTTGGTTCCAAATCTTTGCTATTGTGAATCATGCTACAGTAAACATATGTGTGCATGTGTCTTTATAGCAGAAAGATTTATAGTACTTTGGGTATATATCCAGTAATGGGATTGCTGGGTCAAATGGTATTTGTGGTTCTAGATCCTTGAGGAATCACCACACTGTCTTCCACAATGGTTGAACTAATTTACACTCCCACCAACAGTGTAAAAGCATTCCTGTTTCTCCACATCCTCTCCAGTATCTGGAGATGGTATCTCATTGCAGTTTCGATTTGCATTTGTCTAATGACCAGTGATGATGAGCTTTTTTCCATGCTTGTTGACCACATAAATGTCTTCTTTTGAGAAGTATCTGCTCATATCCTTCATCCACTTTTGACGGTGTTGTTTTTTTTTCTTGTAAATTTGTTTAAGTTCCTTGTAGATTCTGGATATTAGCCCTTTGTCAGATGGATAAATTGCAAAAATTTTCTCCCATTCTGTAGATTGCCTGTTCACTCTGATGAGAGTTTCTTTTGCTGTGCAGAAGCTCTTTAGTTTAATTAGCTCCCATTTGTCAATTTTGACTTTTGTCACCATTGCTTTTGGTGTTTTAGTCAAGAAGTTTTGTCCATGCCAATGTCCTGAATGGTATTGCCTAGGTTTTCTTCCACGGTTTTTTAGGTCTTGTGTTTAAGTCTTTAATCC
>NW_016866112.1:0-442 GCF_001698545.2 Rhinopithecus bieti | reverse complement strand
TAAGGTTTCATTGAGGATGCTACCTTAGTTGAGATTTTGTGCCTAGTTAAGCTTTGTGTTTTTGTCAAACTAAGAATTTCAATCAATATATATATCTTATTAAGCAACTGCTATGTTCTTTTTTTCAAAAGCCACCTTTACATGGTGGGTTTTGCAGCAAACTGTATTACTATAAACCATATGGGATCAAGGTTAGCTAAACCAGGCTGCTTAATCCTCTTCTCTGTCTAGATTGCAGAATCTTTTCTATATCCTGCATCTCCTAGACACTTATGGAAGTGAGTAAAGACACATTTATGACAGTGGCAGTCTCTATGGACAAGAAGTAGCCAAAGAACTCAAACTAGGTATAAAGGATAGCAGCTACTCCACAGTTCTGCATTCAAAGCAAATAATTAAGAGTTAACCACATAGCATAACTTCCAGGCCCATTCTGTTCATT
>NW_016866111.1:0-788 GCF_001698545.2 Rhinopithecus bieti | reverse complement strand
CAACATTCTCAGCAAACTATTGCAAGAACAGAAAACCAAGCACCACTTGTTCTCACTCATAGATGGGAATTGAACAATGAGAACACTTGGACACAGGAAGGGGAACATCACACACCAGAGCCTGTTGTGGGTGGGGGGACCAGGGAGGGATAGCATTAGGAGATATACCTAATATAATTGATGAGTTAATGGGTGCAGCACACCAACATGGTGTATGTATACATATGTAACAAACCTGCACGTTGTGCACATGTACCCTAGAACATAAAGTATAATAAAAAATAGACTTTCATTTTATTTTTTAAATATTTCATACTTTTATTACATACCTAACTTTTCTTAATTGTTTGATATTTCTTTTTTTAATATACTTTGAGTTCTGGGGTACATGTACAGAACGTTTAGGTTTGTTACATAGCTATATTCGTGCCATGGTGGTTTGCTGCACCCATCAATTCGTCACCTACATTAGGTATTTCTCCTAGTGTTATCCCTTTCCCAGTCCCCCAGCCCCCAACAGGCTCCAGTGTGTGATGTTCCCCTCCCTATGTCCATGTGTTCTCATTGGTCAACTCCCATTTATGAGTGAAAGCATGCAGTGTTTGGTTTTCTGTTCTTTTGATAGTGTGCTGAGAATGAAGGTTTCCAGCTTCATCCATGTCCCTGCAAAGGACATGAACTTAACCTTTTGTATGATTGCATAGAATTCCATGATGTATATATGCCACTTTTCCTTTATCCAGTCTGTCATTGATGGACATTTGGGTTGATTCCACGTCTTTGCTATT
>NW_016866110.1:0-1228 GCF_001698545.2 Rhinopithecus bieti | reverse complement strand
CACTCGTGGGCCCACTGAGGCCTATGGTGAAAACTGAATATCGATAGAGAAAAGTAGAAAGAAACTATCTGTGAAACTGCTTTGTGATGTGTGGATTCATGCTGACTGCTAACTCTTCTTTGGATTCTGCAGGTGGGAAACACTCTTTTTGTAGAATCTGCCAAAAGATATTCGTGAACCATTGAAGCCTGTGGTGAATATAGGAATATCTCTTTATAAAAACCAGAAAGAAACTATCTGTGAAAATGCTTTGTGATATGTCAATTCATCTCACAAAGTTAAACCTTCCTTTTGAGTAAGCAGATTGGAAACATGTAGAATCTGCTCAAGGACATTCGGGAGTGCAATGAGGCCTATGGTAAAAAACGGAATATCCCCAGATAAAAACTAGAAAGAAGCGATCTGTGAAACAGCTCTGTGATGTGCAGATTCACCTACAGCATTAAACCTTTGTTTTGATTCCACAGTTAAGGAAAACTCTTTGGGTAGAACCTCTGTAGGGACATTCTGCAGCCCATTGGGGCCTATTGTGAACATCCAAATATCCCCAGGTAAAAACTAGAAAAAAGCAATCTGTGAAACTGCTTTATGATGTGTGAATTCATCTTACCAACTAAAACTTTTCTTATGATTCAGCAGAATGGAAGCACCCCCTTTGTAGAATCTGTGAACGGACATTTTGGAGCCCACTGAGGTGTGTGGTGAAAAACAGATTACCCACAGAAATATCTAGAAAGAAGTTATCTATGAAAATGTTTTGTGATATGTGGATTCAACTCACATAATTAAACCATGTTTTTGATTCACCAGGTTTGAAACCTTCTTTCTGTAGAAACTGTGAAGAGACATATGGGAACCCATTAAGGCCTATGGTTAAAGACCAAATATTCTCAAATGAAAACTAAAAAGAAGCTGTCTGTGAAACTGCATTGTGATATGTGGATTCATTTCTCAGAGTTAAAACTTTGTTTTGATTTCTAAGGATTGAAACACTCTTTTTGTAGGATTTGCAAATGGACATTCGGGAGCTTATTGAGACTAAGGGTGAAAACTGAATATCCACAGATAAAAACTAGAGAGAAGCTATTTGTGAAACTGCTTTGAGATGCATGGATTCATCTCACTGAGGTAAAAGTTTCTTTTCATTTTCAAGCAGGTTTGAAACACTCTTCTAGTAGAATCTGGGAAGAAACATTCTGGAGCCCATGGAGTCTTATGGTGAAAACCA
>NW_016866109.1:0-788 GCF_001698545.2 Rhinopithecus bieti | reverse complement strand
TGAAACAACAGGTGCTGGGGAGGATGTGGAGAAATAGGAACATTTTACACTGTTGTTGGGACTGTAAACTAGTTCTACCATTGTGGAAGACAGTGTGGTGATTCCTCAAGGATCTAGAACTACTAATACCATCTTACCCAGCCATCCCATTACTGGATATATATCCAAAGGATTAGAAACCATGCTGCTACAAAGATCCATGCACACGTATGATTATTGCAGCACTACCCACAATAGCAAAGACTTGGAACCAACGCAAATGTCCATCAGTGATAGACTGGATTAAGAAAATGTGGGACATATACACCATGGAATACTATGCAGCCTTAAACAAGATGAGTCCATGTCCTTTGTATGGACATGGATGAAGCTGGAAACCATCATTCTGAGCGAACTATCACAAGAACAGAAAAACAAACACCGCATGTTCTCACTCATACATGGGAATTGAACAATGAGAACATGCCATGGCCTGTCGTGGGGTGAAGGGATGGGGGAGTTTTAGCATTAGGAGATATACCTAATGTCAATGATGAGTTAATGGGTGCAGCACACCAACATGATTCGTGTATACATATGTAACATACCTGCACATTGTGCACATATACCCTAGAACTTAAAATATAATAATAATAATAAAAGAAATTTCCACAGCATGTATTATTACAGATAAGGAAAATGCTGAAGTAACATAGTAAATGACAGAGTAAAAATTAAAATAAAACTCAGTCTATCTGGTATTAAAACCCTCATTTTAGATTGAATTTTTTAAAACTGCAATTTCCACA
>NW_016866108.1:0-855 GCF_001698545.2 Rhinopithecus bieti | reverse complement strand
GCAAACAGGGACAATTTGACTTCTTCTTTTCCTAACTGAATACCCGTTATTTCATTATCTTGTCTGATTGCCCTAACCAGAACTTCCAATACTATGTTGAATAGGAGTGGTGGGAGAGGGCATCCCTGTCTTGTGCCAGTTTTCAAAGGGAATGCTTCCAGTTTTGCCCATTCAGTATGATATTGGCTGTGAGTATGTCATAAATAGCTCTTATTATTTTGAGGTACGTTTCATCAATACCGAATTTATTGAGAGTTTTTAGCATGAACGGCTGTTGAATTTTGTCAAATGCCTTTTCTGCATCTATTGAGATAATCATGTGGTTTTTGTCTTTGGTTCAGTTCATAAGCTGGATTACTTTTATTGATTTGTGTACGTAGAACCAGCCTTGCATCCAAGGGATGAAGCCCACTTGATCATGGTGGATAAGCTTTCTGATGTGCTGCTGGATTTGGTTTGCCAGTATTTTATTGAGGATTTTTGCATCAATGTTCATCAGGGATATTGGTCTAAAATTGTCTTTTGTGTGTGTGTGTCTCTGCCAGGCTTTGGTATTAGGGTATTGTTGGCTTCATAAAATGAGTTAAGGAGGATTCCCTGTTTTTCTATTGATTGGAACAGTTTCAGAAGGAATGGTAGCTGCTCCTCCTTGAACCTCTGGTAGAATTTGACTGTGAATCTGTCTGGTTCTAGACTTTTTTTGGTTGCTAGGCTATTAATTATTGCCTCAATTTCAGAGCCTGCTATCCGTCTATTCAGGGATTCAACTTTTTCCTGGTTTAGTCTTGGGAGAGTGTATGTGTCCTGTAATTTATCTGTTTCTTCTAGCTTTTCTAGTTTATTAGTGTAGAGGTG
>NW_016866107.1:0-606 GCF_001698545.2 Rhinopithecus bieti | reverse complement strand
CCTCCCTCCCTCCCTTCCTTCCTTCCTTCCTTCCTTCCTTCCTTCCTTCCTTCCTTTCTCTCTCTCTCTCTCTCTTTTTCTTTCTTCTCTCTTGTCTTGCTCTCTCACCCAGGCTGGAGTACAGTGGTGCTATCACAGCTCACTGCAGCCTTGACCTCTCAGGCTCAAGTGGTCCTCCTACCTCAGCTTCTGGAGTATCTGGGACCACAGGTGCGTGCCACCATGCCTGGCTAATTTTGTATTGGTGGTAGAGATGGATTTCACCATGTTGCCACAGTTGGTCTCAAACTCCTGAGCTAAAGTGATCTTCCAGCCTCAGCCTGCCAAAGTACAGGGATTACAGGCACGGTGCCCAGCCTCTTTTCTTTTTTGTAAGAGACAGGGTCTTGCTCTGTTGCCCAGGCTGGAGTGGTGCAATCATAGCTCACTGCAGCCTCGAACTCCTGGGCTCAATCAATCCTCCTGCTTCAGCCTCTCAAGCAGCTGAGACTATAGGTGCACGACACCATGCCTGGCTAATAAAAAAAAAAAAATCCCTTTTTTTTGTAGAGACAGGGTCTCGCTTTGTTGTTCAGGCTGATCTTAAACTGCTGGGCTCAAGCAATT
>NW_016866106.1:0-2374 GCF_001698545.2 Rhinopithecus bieti | reverse complement strand
TCACCCAGGCTGGAGTGCAATGGCGGCTCACTGCAACCTCCACCTCCTGGATTCAAGTGATTCTCGTGCCTCAGCCTCTCGAGTAGCTGGGAGTACAGGTGCCCGCCACCACGCCTGGCTATTTTTTGTATTTTTAATAGAGACGAGGCTTCACCATGTTGGCCAGGCTGGTCTCGAACGCCTGACCTCAGGTGATTCAGCTGCCTCAGCCTCCCAAAATGCTGGTATTACAGGTGTGAGTTACCACGCCAGCCCATGCGGTCTTATGGAATCGTTTCAACAATTCTTTGAGGAGGTACTTTTATTATCCACATTTTGTAGATGAGAAAATAGTGACTCACAGAGCTTAAATAAATTGTCCAAGCACACATAGTAAGTGGCATTGCTTATAATTGAACTCAGATCTATCTGATGCCCCAACTTGTGCTCTTAATCACACTGTACTGCCTCCCTAGTTTCTATTAGTATAACAGGGATCCTGGAGGTACCCAGATCCGAACTTGACCTTGTTAAAGAAAGAGTGGCAGTTGACGTTCTTAATAATAAAAGCTTAATGGAACCAAGGTTGGTGATTCAGAGGAAATTAATGAGATTTTGTCAATTTTATTTTAAGCTTAACTTGTCAGAAAATACAGTGTCCAGTGACAAACTATAGAAATGTTTTTGACAAATTAACTTGACTACAGGTGCCAGATCAGGGAAATGTTAATTTAATAGCCTTTAAGCATTCCAGATTTATTGAAGGTTAAGATAGCACTACAAAGCCAAGCCCCTGTCTCTGAATGGATTTGTCATAGAATTTTACACAAAATCCATTTATAAATTCAATATTACCATTTTGAATGTAAAAAAAAAAAAAGAATTCTTTTGTGAGTCCATAAAGCCAGCATTTTATTAAGATCAAAATGTTACAATTCTGGTGTTTGGGTTTTTTTCTTTTTTCTTTTTTTCTTTTTTTCTTTTCTCATGTTGACCCTCTTTATTTCCCATAGCCGGTAAAACCTGAATTAGACCAATTTAGGCCAGATTTTGTTTGAGATTATTGCTTCTGATCAAATGAAGTCCATTAATTGTCATTAGAGTGGTGATAATTTGAGACCCCTGTACCAAGTCTGCCTACTGTGTTATTAAAGACAAGACCATTGGTAGAATATAACATCCTTTGGTCCTTCTTGAGGAAGTTGGGATAAAGGCACTGGTGGAATAGAACTGTAGCCATTCTTCTCAGAGAATGACTCTTTTGAAGGCTACAAATAACTCTTTTATCAATTTGCATCATTACATCGTCTGGATACACTGATATATTTATTTCTGCATTAAAATTACACATAATGATCTGCTTGTGCAGTTGTTACTAATGGAATAATGTTGCCTGCTTTTTGTCTCTTTAATTGCAGAAACTAAGCTGTCTATCCTTTCTCTGTTTCTTTTCCTTGGGAAAGAAACTGAACACTTAGCAGCAGTTTAGATCTGATATTCAATTTATTATTGGGAAACCTCGATATTAAATAGCAATGCTAGCCAAGCCTTTAGTCCATAAGGCTCAATTCAGCTAACTCACTTGATATGGGTATTTCTTTTTTTCTTTTCTTCTTTTTTTTTCTTTCGGAGACAGGGTCTTGCTCTGTTGCCCAGGCCAAAGGGCAGGGGCTCAGTCATAGCTCATTGCAGCCTCAACATCCCAGGATCAAGTGAACCTCCCACCTCAGCCCCCTGAGTAGCTGGGACTACAGACATGTGCCATCATGCCAAGTTCTTTTTTTTTTTTTAAGTGGAGATGGAGTCTTGATATGTTGCTGGTCTCAAACTCCTGGCCTCAAGTGATTCTCCCTCCTCGACCTCCCAAAGTGCTGGGATTACAGACATGAGACACTGTACCCAGCCTGGATATTTCTTCTTCTTCTTCTTCTTCTTCTTCTTTTTTTTTTTTTTTTTTTTTGAGACGGAGTCTTGCTCTGTCTCCCAGGCTGGAATGCAGTGGCGCAATCTCGGCTCACTGCAAGCTCCACCTCCCGGGTTCACACCATTCTTCTCAGCCTCCCAAGTAGCTGGGACTACAGGTGCCTGCCACCACGCCCGACTAATTTTTTGTGTTTTTTTTAGTAGAGACAGGGTTTCACCGTGTTAGCCAGGATGGTCTTGATCTCCTGACCTCGTGATCCTCCCACCTTGGCCTCCCAAAGTACTGGGATTACAGGCGTGAGCCACCGTGTCTGGCCTTTTTTTTTTTTTTTTTTTTAAGACACATTTATTCAGTGTCATGATCAGACTGTTACATTTAGCAATCAACAGCATGAGTACAAAAAAAAAACTCTACATTAAAATCCTTTGTTGGAATGCTTTACATTTTCCACAGAACAAAAACTAAAATAAC
>NW_016866105.1:0-747 GCF_001698545.2 Rhinopithecus bieti | reverse complement strand
TTCTCCTGCCTTAGCCTCCCAAGTAGCTGGGATTACAGGCATATGCCACTGCGCCTGGCTAATTTTTCTATTTTTAGTAGAGCAGGGGTTTCACCATGTTGGCAGGCTGGTCTCAAACTCCTGACCTCAAGTGATCTGCCAGCCTCGGCCTCCCAAAGTGCTGGGATTACAGGCATGAGCCACCGCACCTGGCCTGCGTTATCTTTCAGTATCCTTTTTTTTTTTTTTGAGGCGGAGTCTGGCTCTGTGGCCCGGACTGGAGTGCAGTGGCTGGATCTCAGCTCACTGCAAGCTCTGCCTCCTGGGTTTACGCCATTCTCCTGCCTCAGCCTCCCTAGTAGCTGGGACTATAGGCGCCCGCCACCTCGCCTGGCTAGTTTTGTATTTTAGTAGAGACGGGGTTTCACCGTGTTAGCCAGGACGGTCTCGATCTCCTGACCTCGTGATCTGCCCGTCTCGGCCTCCCAAAGTGCTGGGATTACAGGCTTGAGCCACCGCGCCCGGCCATCTTTCAGTATCCTTTTAGCCTAGTTTGTTTAAGCGTATCTGATGCTTCTGCCATATCATAATACGGTCCTTTTGTTTCCAACTAAAACCCAAAACTGTTTTGCTTAGATAATACGGTTTTACTGGATATTCTTTCTGATAATTAGAGTTTCTGCTTCAGTTCTATAAAAGTTTGTTACACACTGACCACAGGCCAGAGACCTGGAGAGACATGTGGCCCCTCTATTAAATAGATGGGAG
>NW_016866104.1:0-852 GCF_001698545.2 Rhinopithecus bieti | reverse complement strand
AACAGGTTAAGAACACCAAACATTCTTCTTGTAGAATCTGTGATGGGACATTTGGGAGCCCATTGAGGCCGACAGTGAAAAAAATGAATATCCCAAGATAAAAAGTAGAAAGAAGCTATTTGTGAAACTGTTTTGTGACAACTTGATTCATCTCATGGCGTTAAACCTTTCTTTTGATTCAGCAGTTTGGAAACTCTCTTCTTGTAAAATCTGCAACGGTACATTTGGGAACCCATTGGGGCTTACTGTGTAAAGTCTAATACAAACAGGTAAAAACCAGAAAGAATCTATCTGTGAAACTGTTTTGTGATATGTGGATTCATTGCAGAACGTTGAAACTTTCTTTTGATTCAGCAGGTGGGAAACACTTCTTGTAGAATCTGCAAAAGGACATGTGGGAGCCCATTGAGGCCTATGGTGAAAAACGTAAAATACCTAGATAAAAAATAGAAGGAATATATCTGTGAAATTTATTGGAATATGTGGATATATCTCACAGTGTTACACATTTCTTTTGATTCAACATCTCTGAAACACTGTTTTTGTAGAATATGTGAAGGGACATTTGGGAGCTGATTGAGGCCTATGGTGAAAACTGAATATTCCCATATAAAACTAGAAAGAAGCTATTTGTGAAACTGCTTTGGCATGGGTTGATTCATATCACAGAGTTAAACCTTTCTTTTCATTAAGCAGGTTGGGAGAGCTATTTGTGTAGAATCTACAAAAGGATATTTGGGAGCCCATTGAGACCTCTGGTGAAAACAAAATATCCTCAGATAAAATTAGACAGAACCTATCTGTGAACCTGCTTTGTGATGTTTGGATTGATCTCACAAATGTAAACCTTAT
>NW_016866103.1:0-852 GCF_001698545.2 Rhinopithecus bieti | reverse complement strand
AGACATAATGTACAATGGAAGTTTTACTGAGAAGCTTAAGCTGCTTTTAAGCTACATATTCCTCCAGGTAAGAGTTTACCAGTCTTTAATGATGTACAGCAGGAATTTATTCCATTTTAACAAGTATAATTACAGATTTTTTTAACAACTAAACTAATTTTCAACACGATATAAGATCGTTGCTTCATTGTGGCCCTCAAATTATATTATGACTACTTTTGCTGATATAGATACAGTGATCTTCTATGGAAGAGATCCTGTGTAACATATGGGCCCACAAGTTTCCTTCCTGTTAGTAGTCAATTTAATAATAAATAGTTTGTATATAAGAATTACATATCATTTGCTTGTTGGTATAATGTTGAATTGTTGTTGTTGTCATTAGAGTGGAAATTAACTTTAGACAAATTGCCAAACTTGCAAAATACTACAAATTATTCAGAAAATGGGACAAGGCAGCACTTAACATTTAAAATGTTCCTTTTAAACATTTTAAAAGGAAGCACAATAAAAGCTATCATGTATTAAGCACTTGCTCTGACAAGATATTAACTTTACATGCATTTTTTAAATTTAATTCTCACAATATCCCTGATAGGTAGTATTATCCTTCCAATTTTGATAAGGAAACTGAGAGCTGAAAGATTAAAATTTGCCAAAGATCACATCGCTAATAAATTGTATAGCAAACTGAAGTCTAACTCCAAAGCTCACATTTCTTTATATTCTTCCGTACTACCTCAAAATTACCACACCATTCAGTTTACTTGTTTTTCCCACTGACCTGAAGAGGATGCCTTGCCAAGGCCTGATCCCTACTTTGTGAAAACAGTCTTAGGCTTTAAACTGAAG
>NW_016866102.1:0-724 GCF_001698545.2 Rhinopithecus bieti | reverse complement strand
AAATATAGACATAATAAATATAATAGAGGTATGAAATACAGACATTATAGATATAAGAGATAGAGGTATAAAATATAGACATAATAGACATAATAGATGTAGTTATAAAATATTGACATAATAGATTTAATAGAGGTATAAAATGTAAACATAATAGATATAATAGATATAGGTATAAAATACAGACATAAAAGATATAATTGACGTATAAAATATGGACATAACAGATATAATAGATAGAGGTATAAATTATAGACTTAATAGATATAGGTGTAAAATATAGACATTATAGATATTATAGATATAGGTATAAAATATAGACATAATAGATATAGGTATAAAATACAGGCATAATAGACATAAGAGAGGTATAAAACATGGATAATAGATATAGTAGATAGAGGTATAAATGAAAGACATAATAGATATAGGTATAAATTATAGACATAATCGATATAATAGATATAGGTATAAAATATAGTCATAATAAATAGATATACGTATAAAATGGGTCGTAGTAGATATAATAAGTATAGGTATAAAATATAGATATAATAGATACAGGTATAAAATATAGATATAATAGATATAATAGATATAATAGATATAAGCAGAAAATACAGATATAAAAGATATATTTAAGTATAGATATAATAGATATAATAGATATAGGTATAAAATATAGATATAATAGATATTGTTATAAATTAGAAATATAACACAT
>NW_016866101.1:0-608 GCF_001698545.2 Rhinopithecus bieti | reverse complement strand
AAAAAAAAAAAAAAAAAAAGACTAATCTTCCTAAAGCATGTATCTAAATATATCATTTAGGCTGGGTGCAGTGGCTCACACCTGTAATCCCAGCACTTTGGGAGGTGGAGGCAGGCGGATTACCTGAGGTCAGGAGTTCGAGACCACCCTGGCCAACCCGTCTCTACTAAATATAGAAAAATTAGCCAGGTGTGGTGGCGCATGCCTGTAATCCCAGCTACTCCAGAGGCTGAGGCAGGAGAATCACTTGAACCCAGGAGGCAGAGGCTGCAGTGAGCTGAGATCACGCCGCCATACTCCAGCCTGGGTGACAGAGCAAGACTCTGTCTCAAAATGAATAAATAAATAAATCTATCATTTACCTGCTCAAAAGCTTTCAGTGACTCCCAACTGTGGTCGGTTTAGATGCTTAGCTCATTAGAATGCCATCCAAGCTCTAGATCTGTGGCTTTCAAGCTGGGCTTTGAGATGCGTCATGAGTTCAAAGGGGAGAGTAAGGGGAAGAAGCTGAATTGGGGATTTCTGGTTTTCTAGCCCTGTGTCAATCTTTGTGTTTTATTCCTTTTTCAAATTGTGCTTCCATTTAAAAAATGAGTTCCAGTTTAAAA
>NW_016866100.1:0-694 GCF_001698545.2 Rhinopithecus bieti | reverse complement strand
CTAATTGAACTTTGGAAAGGGGAAAAGGAAAAAAGAGGAAAACCATATGTGGATGATTTAGACCTACACCTGAAGGTTGGAGAGGATCATTAAGAGGGTTCCAACTATGAAGACCCAGAAAAAGTGTCGACCTGTCACTGAGCTTCATCAGAATGACAGAGAATGCTTCTCTATTCTCTTCGCCACCCCCAACTAGGCAAAACTTGTTGAGTAACAGGTCAAAGCAGTGTCTTTTGGGGGAATGAGCAGAATTTGGAGGGAAACTTAAGGGTGAGGATACAGCAGATACTGAGAAAGCTGCTAAACTATCCAATCCGGAACACAAAGTATTGCTAGATGAGCAGGAAACCTATGGTGCACCAGAGTTAACTCTAAGAGGAATAAGTACCAAAACCAAATCAACTCCTGATTAGATTGATTCCACCTTCTCCCTCAAAACACACATACACAGCCTAGTAAAAGGGAACACATGTGGGGTTTGCTTTCTGTATTAGTCTACTCTAATAGTTCACTTTTTGAGTAAAACTTACCGGACATATATAGAAACAGAAAACATACATAAAGGAAACACTGTTAAGAGACAAAGCAATTAATAAAACTGGATTCAAATGTGGCAGAGGTGTTGGAATTATCTTTCAAGTAGATCTCACGGGTACTGTTCTAGAAGCCCTTAGTAGGGTATAAAGCCCCTTTA
>NW_016866099.1:0-607 GCF_001698545.2 Rhinopithecus bieti | reverse complement strand
GGCTTGAGGCACCGCGCCCGGCCACATGATTTTTTTTCTTTTTCCTTTTCCCCACCCAGGTGGTAAATTCTGGAATTTGGAGGGTCCTGAAACGTGTAATGTTGATCAACACTGGACCAGATCATGTATTTCCTCCGCAGAATAGAAACTTGAAAGGTCCTTTAGGAGTGGCCAGTTAGGTGTAGTTCTTGCTGCCAATAACTTTGTGCCTGGCCCTAGGCATCAGAACTTGTGTTAATGGTTACTTGGCTGACGGTCCTTTGTGTTTTTTTGTTTTGTTTTGGAGACGGAGTCTCTGTCATCGCCCAAGCTGGAGTGCAGTACTGCGATCACTGCAACCTCCGCCTCCTGGGTTCACGTTATTCTCCTGCCTCAGCCTCCCAAGTAGCTGAGACTACAGGTGCCCGCCACCACGCCCGACTAATTTTTTGTATTTTTAGTAGAGACAGGGTTTCACCGTGTTAGGTTGGTTCAGGGTCCTTTGTTGATTCTTCTTGGGAATTTCCACTGGAGGCAAGCAGAGCAACACTCATTTGAGAACCTCTCCTGCACTTTTTTTTTTTTTTTGAGACGGAGTCTTGCTCTGTCGCCCAGGCTGGAGTGCAGT
>NW_016866098.1:0-607 GCF_001698545.2 Rhinopithecus bieti | reverse complement strand
AAAATATATATTTATATTTCTATATTTATTACATATATTTATGTATATTTTGTCAAATGTATATATTTGACAAAATTTACAGTGGATGGATCAAACAATAAATTAGACATAGCCAAAGAGAGAATTAAACTGGATATAAACCTGAAGAAATTATATGGAACAGAGCACAAAGAAACCAATGGAAAATATGAAAAAAGATAAAGAGGTATGGAGGAAAGGAAGAACTAATATGTATTAATGGGGACTGAGACAGAGAGAATAGACTGAGAGAAGAAAGGCAATATTTGAACAAATAATGGCTTCTAAACCTGATAAAATGTAATTTTACAAATGTAAATATAAGAAACACATGTATAGCTAGCAGGATAAATAAAACAAGGTATAAATACCAGTATTTTAAAAGTTGACAGGCTGGGTGCAGTGGCTCATGCTTGTAATCCCAGGACTTTGGGAGGCCAAGTCAGGATTGCTTGAGGCCAAGGATTCAAGACCAGCCTGGGCAACACAGTTAGATCTTATCTCTCTATCTCTCTCTCTCTCCCTCTATGTGTATACACACACACACACACACACACACGTGTGTGTGTGTGTGTATGTGTGTGTGTAT
>NW_016866097.1:0-729 GCF_001698545.2 Rhinopithecus bieti | reverse complement strand
GATCATTTGATACAACCACATGGAAAGCAACTCTGTAATACCTAGTAAACCTGAAGATGAAGATTCTCTGAATTTAGAGGTTTACTTCTAGAGGTCTACTCTAGAGTGTGAAGAGTATTTCTTTCTGAAGTAGACTTTCTCTACTCTAGACAAGAAAGTCTCCCGTAAGTGAGCAAGGATGTGTGTTGCAGCAGTATTTGTTACAGTGAAATAATGTGAGAACTGAAAGAAAACTACTATGCCTCAGTAGGACAATGTGTAGACAAGCTGGCTTATTTGGCTATTAGAATCTTATAAGATCATTGATTAAATAAACTATGTCAACATGTATCAAAATATGTTGACTACAAAAAGCAAGGTGCCTAGCCGGGCGAGGTGGCGGGCGCCTGTAGTCCCAGCTACTCGGGAGGCTGAGGCAGGAGAATGGCGTAAACCCGGGAGGCGGAGCTTGCAGTGAGCTGAGATCCGGCCACTGCACTCCAGCCTGGGCGACACAGCGAGACTCCGTCTCAAAAAAAAAAAAAAAAAAAAAAAAAAAAAAAAAAAAAAAAGCAAGGTGCAAGAGGGAAAATGTAGTGTGATACAATTTAAGAAAAAATGCAAGCAGAACAATATATATTGCTTGTGAATATAAACATACAAAAAGTACAAACTTATGTATAGCAATTATGTACAGAAGTCAAGCCTCCAGGGAGAAAAGGAGGGGAATGAATGGGAGCCCAGCTTCAG
>NW_016866096.1:0-855 GCF_001698545.2 Rhinopithecus bieti | reverse complement strand
TAATTAATAGGCTACCAATGAAAAAAAGTTCAGGACCAGACGGATTGGATTCACAGCCGAATTCTACCAGAGGTACAAAGAGGAACTGGTATCATTCCTTCTGAAACTATTCCAATCAATACAAAAGAGGGAATCCTCCCTAACTCATTTTAGGAGGCAAACATTATCCTGATACCAAAGCCTGGCAGAGACACAACCAAAAAAAGAGAATTTTATATCAATATCCCTGATGAACATCGATGCAAAAATCCTCAATAAAATACTGGGAAACCAAATCCACCACCACAATCAAGTTGGCTTCATCCCTGTGATGCAAGGTTGCTTCAACATATGCAAATCAGCCTGTAATCCCAGCACTTTGGGAGGCCGAGACGGGCGGATCACGAGGTCAGGAGATCGAGACCATCCTGGCTAATACGGTGAAACCCCGTCTCTACTAAGAAATACAAAAAAACTAGCTGGGCGAGTTGGCGGGTACCTGTAGTCCCAGCTACTTGGGAGGCTGAGGCAGGAGAATGGTGTAAACCCGGGGGGCGGAGTTTGCAGTGAGCTGAGATCCGGCCATTGCACTCCCGCCTGGGTGACAGAGCGAGACTCCGTCTCAAAAAACAAAACAAAACAAAAAAACCATATGCAAATCAATAAACATAATCCATCATATAAATGGAACCAAAGACAAAAACCACATGATTATCTCAAAAGACGCAGAAAAGGCCTTCGACAAAATTCAACAGTCCTTCATGCTAAAAACTCCCAATAAACTAGGTATTGATGGAACGCATCTCAAAGTAATAAGAGCTGTTTATGACAAACTCACAGCCAGTATCATAATGAATGGGCAAAAACTGGAAGCAT
>NW_016866095.1:0-1248 GCF_001698545.2 Rhinopithecus bieti | reverse complement strand
CAAGGAGGAGATGGCTTCTTGAATTGAACAGGATATAACATTTGGGTTCTTTTATTAGTTTTATATTCTCTCCCTGCAGCTGAGGGCCATCCACTCTTTTTTTTATAGTATTTTCAAGTGTATGCCCACTTTTTCTTTGTTTCTTCTTCTTTCTTGGTTCTATTTCATGCCTCCCTCTCCCCAAGGAAAAAATGATTAGGGCTGTGGACTTTAATTTATTTTGATCCTTTTATTCCAATCATGAAGCTAGATTTGTGTGTGTGTGCATGTGTGTGTGTGATAAATTTTACTGAATATTAAATATATGCTAAGAATAAGAACAACTGCCTTTACATGGAGTCTTATGTAATCTTCTCAACAAATCTATTAAGTGGCTGCTCTGATTACCTCCATTTTATAAATGAGGTTAAGTTGCCCGCCTGTGTCACACAGCTAATAATGGACAGTGCCATAATTTTCATCCTCCATTAGGAAATGTTTTTCAAGATTAAAGATAGCTGAACTCACACTTGAGCAACACCAAATGCATGCTGTTAATCACTGTGCTATTTTTTTTGTGTAGCTGTTTGGCAGATTTGACCAATTCATCATCTAAATTTTCTTACAGGTGACTCATAAAAATGTGGGACAGAGTAGGCCTATGGCTCACTATTGGCTCATTTTCTAATTATTGGTAAGCATGCTGGAGCATCAGGATATTAATCTTTGTGTGCCAGCTTATAAACCCGCATTCCTCTTCTTTGGATTCTTACCCACTCTGCACAATGTAGGAACATAAGCTGTCTAGCTGACTCCCCAGGTTTAGTTGGGGCTATGGTTCCCTTTAGGATACTGAAATTTAAGAGTTTACATTCGTAGAGATTATGTTTTCCCTGTACAACAGCTCTCTGTAAACTACTAACTTGTGGCACATAAACAGATTCTGCCTGGAGATCACATTGATAGAGCAGCTCAGAGCTAACTTAAATAATAGCACGTGTCTGTCTACCTGTTAGTGCAAAGTCATTTTCTATAGTAATATAAGGAATATTTATTATTGTTTGTGTGCCATACACTCTGTTAAGTGTCTTGTGTTTGTTATTTCATTTAATTTACACAGCTACATGAAGAGGGAAGTACTTGTATTATTTATGTTTTACAGCTGAAAAAAGCTAGTAAGTGGGAATTAGAGATTTGACCTAAGATTGATTCCAAAATTGATTTTCTTACCTACCATGTCTATTATCTTTATTTAAATATAAAAATATT
>NW_016866094.1:0-1645 GCF_001698545.2 Rhinopithecus bieti | reverse complement strand
GCCCATTTGGGCACAGCCCTGAAGGCCAACCCTTTTGGAGGTGCTTCTCATGCAAAAGGAATTGTGCTGGAAAAAGTAGGAGTTGAAGCCAAACAGCCAAATTCTGCCATTAGGAAGTGTGTCAGGGTCCAGCTGATCAAGAATGGCAAGAAAATCACAGCCTTTGTACCCAACGACGGTTGCTTGAATTTTATTGAGGAAAACGATGAGGTTCTGGTTGCTGGATTTGGTCGCAAAGGTCATGCTGTTGGTGATATTCCTGGAGTCCACTTTAAGGTTGTCAAAGTAGCCAATGTGTCTCTTCTGGCCCTATACAAAGGCAAGAAGGAAAGACCAAGATCATAAATTTTAATGGTGAAAACACTGTAGTAATAAATTTTCTTATGCCAAAAAAAAAAAAAAAAAAAAAGAAAACAAAATAAAATCTGAAGGAAGGCAGCCCTTTTCAACAGGAAGGCAGAATGTGGCTTACGTGTCTTTGTTTAGCACTACCAGACAGTTTGGCAGCAACTGTAGTTAGCTTTTGCATGATTCAGTTCTAACTCTGCCAGTTCCAATAATTTTTACTGAATGCAGCCACACTTCTTGTCTTAAAATCTATAAGTTCTTGTTTTGCAGACTGAGATTTTTGTTTTCAAATTTCTGACTACATAATTGTTGGGAAGTTTTAGCCAGCAGAACATCTTCATTTTTTGCTCTTGCTTTTTCCAGTGCTTTATTAGCATTTTCATAATCCACTAGTGACCTAGACCTTCAATACAGGAGATCCTTAGCAGCTTGAGTTTCTCTTAAGTAATATTTTTAAGGGTCAGAAAGTTCGAGGGCCTCATCAGCAGACACTCACGCTTCTATTTTTCTTGTTTCATCAAACATTTCTGAAACTTTGAGAAAAAACTTTCATATATCTGTAGAATCCCAAGTTCCTAAAGCATATAATGAAGAACCAATTCTATTGTAATCATCTGCAGCACTTTTGTGGGATCTTGTCATTATACCAGAGTTAACAGATGCATCCTTAACTCAGTTATGATATTCTAAAAGAAATGTTTGTTCATGCTCAAAGAAATTATCTACATCCTTTACTCCTGAAACAATTACTCCATCTGCTGATTTAACCATGTTTTAAAGAAATCTTCAAGTTTCTCTTTTATTTTCCTCGCACACTCAAATCTTGATTATATTCCAAGAAGACATGGAAATTTAAATATTTTCTCAAAATAGGATGTGCTGTCACATGACATAGAAACACTTCATGCATCGCAACTCTCTTCTTGAATATTCCCAAGTATTCAGCTTCCAGTTCCTGTTTCATCTTTGTGAATTCTTCATTTGTCATTGACCCTTATTCTCCAAGCTTCTGTACTTTTTCCCTTGAAGCATCAAAATCAGGTCTTGGTGGTGCTGGTGAAATGATGTAACCTGCAAAGTCTTCATTTTTAACAAAGGAAGTGCAACGCCAGATAAATTGCTTGTGTTGCTGAACAACAGAAAACTCATTTTGTTTAAAATTTGGCAATAAACTTTTTGTGTGAACAGTGAATTTTACTTTATCCCACTCACTAAGAGCATCAGAGATGTCCACCTGCAGAGGAGGATCACTTTGAAGATCTACATTTATTGCTTTAAGTCCACAGTTCTCTTCCCA
>NW_016866093.1:0-2373 GCF_001698545.2 Rhinopithecus bieti | reverse complement strand
AGCTCATTGAGGGCTATGGTGAAAAAGGAAATATCCTCAGACAGAAACTGGAGAGAAGTTTTCTGAGAAACTGCATTGCGATGAGTGAATGGAATTAACAGAGTTACACGTTTGTGTTCAGTGAGAAGTTAGCTAACACAGTTTTCTTTAAATCTGCAATGAGATACTTCTTAGCCCAATGAAGCTAATGGTGACACAGGAAATATCCGCAGATGAAAACGAGAAAGAAGCCCTGTTAGAAAATTCTTGGTGATGTGTGAATTCATCTCACAGAGTTACATTTATGTTTCATGGAGCAGGATATTATCTCTGTCTTTGGGGAAACTGAGAAGGGCTACAGTGGATCACCTTGAGGCCTAAGCTGATAAAGGAAATATCATCAGTTAAAAAGAAGAAAGAAGCTTTCTGAGAAACTTCTTTGAGGTCTGCGACTTCATCTCACACTGTTACAACGTAGTCCTCAGGAAGCAGTTTGCTAACACTCTTTTCGTGGCATCTGCAAAGTGATATTTGGGAGCTCATTGAGGGCTATGGTGAAAAGGAAATATCCTCAGACAGAAACTGGAAGGAACCCTTCTGAGAAACTACATTGCGATGTGTGCATGGAACTCACAGAGTTACACGTTTCTCTTCAGTGAGGAGTTAGCTAACACAGTTTTCTTGAAATCTGCAATGGGATACTTCTTTCGCAATGAAGCTTATGGTGAAAAAGGAAATATCCTCTGATGAAAACTATAAAGAAGCTTTCCTACAAACTTCTTGGTGATGGGTGAATTCATCTCACAGAGTTACACTTATGTTTCATGGAGCAGGCCATTAACACTGTCTTCGAGGAAACTGAGAAGGGCTACTTTGGATTGCATTGAGGCCTACGCTGATAAAGGAAATATCATCAGTTAAAACCGAGAAAGAAGCTTTCTGAGAAACTGCTCTGTGATCTGTGAACTTACCTCACAGAGTTACAACTTAGTCCTCACGAAGCAGTTTACTAACACTCTTTTCGTGGAATCTGCAAAGTGATATTTGGGAGCCCTTTGGGGCCCATGGGGAAAAAGGAAATATCCTCAGATAATAAGTAGAGAAAAGCTTTCTGAGAGTTTGCTTTCTGATGTGTGAATTCCTCAGGCAGAGTTCCACCCTTCTTTCTTGGAGTAGTTTGCTAACCCTGTTGTCGTGGATTCTGCAAAGTAATATTTGGGAGCTCATTGAGGGCTATGGTGAAAAAGGAAATATCCTCAGACAGAAACTGGAGAGAAGCTTTCTGAGAAGCTGCATTTCGATGAGTGAATGGAATTCACAGAGTTACACGTTTGTGTTCAGTGCGGAGTTAGCTAATACAGTTTTCTATAAATCTGCAATGAGATACTTCTTAGCCCAATGAAGCTAATGGTGACACAGGAATTATCCGCAGATGAAAACCAGAAAGAAGCTTTGGTGGAAACTTCCTGGTGATGTGTGAATTCACCTCACAGAGTTCCACTTATGTTTCATGAAGCAGGCCATTAACACTGTCTTTGGGGAACCTGAGAAGGGCTACTTTGGATCGCATTGTTACCTACGCTGATAAAGGAAATATCTTCAGTTCAAAACGAGAAAGAAGCTTTCTGAGAAACTTCTCTGTGATCTGTGAATTTACCTCATAGAGTTACAAGTTAGTCCTCTGGAAGCAGTTTGCTAACACTCTTTTCGTGGAATCTGCAAAGTGACATTTGGGAGCCCATTGGGGCTCATGGTGAAAAAGGAAATATCCTCAGATAATAAGTAGAGAGAAGCTTTCTGAGAGTTTGCTCTCTGATGTGCAACTTCATCAGGCATAGTTCCACCCTTACTTGTTGGAACAGTTTGCTAACACTGTTGTCGTGGTTCTGCAAAGTGATATTTGGGAGCTCATTGAGGGCTATGGTGAAGAAGGAAATATCTTCGGATAAAAACTGGAGAAAAGCTTTCTGAGAAACTGCATTGCGATGAGTGAATGGAATTCACAGAGTTACACGTTTGTGTTCAGTGCGGAGTTAGCTAACACAGTTTTCTTTAAATCTGCAATGAGATACTTCTTCGACAAATGAAGCTAACGGTGACACAGAAAATATCCGTCATGAAAACTAGAAAGAAGCTTTCTTAGAAACTTCTTGGTGATGTGTGAATTCATCTCACAGAGTTACACTTATGTTTCGTGGAGCAGGCCATTAACACTGTCTTTGGGGAACGTGAAAAGTGCTACTATGGATCGCCTTGAGACCTACGCTGATAAAGGAATTGTCATCAGAGGAAAACAAGAAAGAAGCTTTTGAGAAACTTCTTTGAGATCTGTGAATTCGTCTCACAGACTTACAACTTAGTCTTCAGGAAGCAGTTAGCGAACACTCTTTTCGT
>NW_016866092.1:0-840 GCF_001698545.2 Rhinopithecus bieti | reverse complement strand
CCTCCCCTCTCAGCCTCCCAAAGTGCTGGGATTACAGGCTTTAGCCACCGTGCCTGGCCTAAAATTGGCACATTGCTTTAATATGGACTACAGAAGTATTTGCAAAAAACTGAAAATATAAAATTAAACATAAATATTGTAAACTGACCAGGTACATGCATAGAAAACATTTTTAAAAACCTGATGAAAAGTTTTGCAGATGAAAGCTTGAAAGTGCTTAAAATTTGTTTAAAAACCTCCTGTATGGAAAATTTTCAGATTGCTTGTAATGTGTTTCTTTTTCATTTATTTATGAGTGCATTTTCTGGTAAGTCATCTACTTCTAATATGTACGTAATTATATAAGATTCAGAAGAGATAAGAATAAAATCGGGGGGGTGGGCGTGGTGTAATCCTATAATCCCACGCCTATAATCCCAGCCTGGGAGGCCGAGGCGGGTGGACCACCTGAGGTCAGGAGTTTGAGACCAGCCTGGCCAACATGGTGAAATCATGTCTCTACTAAAACTACAAAAATTAGCTGGGCATGGTGCCTCACACCTGTAATCCTAACTCAGGAGGCTGAGGCAGGAGAATCGCTTGAACTCAGGAGGTGGAGCTTGCAGTGAGCCAAGATGGCACCATTGCACTCCAGCCTAGATGACAGAGAGGGACTCTGTCTCAAAAGAAGAAAGGGGAGAGAGAGAGAGAGAGAAAGGAAGGAAGGAAGGAAGGAAGGAAGCAAGGAAGGAAGGAAGGAAAAGAAAGAGAGAGAGAGGGAAGGAAGGAAGGAAGGAAGGGAAGGAAGGAAGGAAGGAAGAGAGAGAAAGAAAGAAAAAGAAAGAAAGAAAATGAAAGAAA
>NW_016866091.1:0-607 GCF_001698545.2 Rhinopithecus bieti | reverse complement strand
AAGGAAAAGAAGAAAAGAAAAAAATACAGAACAACGTCCACATCCTTTAACCCAATAATTTTACTTCTGTGACTCTATCCAAATGAACCAATCAAAAATGCGCCACTCGTAAGGAGTGAAACATGAGAAATACACAATGTCTCACATTGGGGGATGTCTCAATAAGCTATGGGAAAATATATGAAGGGATTTTATTCAGACAATGGAAAGATGTTTACGTACAGTTCTTGACGTCACTGTAAAATGCTTATTGTGTTAAAAGAAGGATGGTATTACTTATGTATTAAATATGTAACTTAGGTTCGTACAAGCACTGTTTTTAGTGTCTATAACTACTATTGGCTCATTTATTCCTCAAATAACTCTCTGTGGTAGACACTAATATTACCCTCATTTTTCAGATGAGGCTGAGGGATGGGAGGTGGAATCCCTTGCTTAGAACCATACAGGTAATAAAAGGCAGAGCTGGGATCCAAGCCCAGGCCAAGTACCCAGAGTCCGCCTCTAGCCCCTCTCCTCCACTGCCTCGCTAAACATCTATATAAGCACAGACACATCAATAAAATCATGCATATGCACAGTATGATTTCAGCATGTTTTCTTCCCT
>NW_016866090.1:0-1250 GCF_001698545.2 Rhinopithecus bieti | reverse complement strand
AGACAGAGTTTCACCCTTGTTGTTCAGGCTGGAGTGCAATGGGTGATCTTGGCTCACTGCAACCTCTGCCTCCTGGGTTCAAGCAATTCTCCTGCCTCAGCCTCCAGAGCAGCTGGGATTACAGGCACGCACCACCATGCCTGGTGAATTTTTGTATTTTTACTAGAGACGGGGTTTCACCATGTTGATCAGGCTGGTCTCAAACTCCTGACCTCAGGTGATCTGCCCTCCTCGGCCTCCCAAAGTGAGTGCTGGGATTATAGGTGTGAGCCACTGCACCTGGCCAACACTCACTTCAAAAAATACCTCAGCCTCCCCAGCAACTGGGACTACAGGCATGTGCCACCATGCCCAGCTAAAATTAATTTAATAACATGCTTTATTTAACCCAATATACCCCTAAATATTACCATTGCAACATGTGATCAATTAAAAAATTACTGGTGAGATCTTTTATATTCTCTTTTATGTTCTAAGTCTTAGAAATCTGATGTGTATTTTACATTTACAGCATAATTCAATCCAGATTATCCACATTTCAAGGTTTTGTTTTATGGTTTTGTTTGTTTGTTTAAGACAGGGACTCACTCCATCACCCAGGCTGGAGTGTTGTGGTGCCATCATGGCTCACTGCAGCCTCGATCTTCCCAGGCTCAGATGATCCTGCCACCTCACCCTTCCAAGTAGCTGGAACTACAGGTGCATGTCATCACACTTGGCTAATTTTAAAATTTTTTGCAGAGATGGGGTCTGGCTATGTTGCCCAACCTGATCTTGAACTCCTGGGCTTAAGTGATCTCCTGCCTCATCCTCCCAAAGTGCTGAGACAATAGGCATGAGCCACCACGCCCAGCCTCAAGTTTTCAATAGCTACTTGTGGCTAGCAGCTACTGCACTGGATGACACTAGTCTAGTCCTAGGGCACAGTCTACGATACACGGACATTACAGATGCAAACGTATGATTTCCCCTGCCTTTTTTTTTTTTTTTTTTTTTTTGAGACCGTCTCCCTCTGTCACCCAGGCTGGAGTGCAGTGGCGCAATCTCAGCTCACTGTAACCTCTGCCTCCCACGTTCAAGCAATTCTCCAGGCTCAGCCTCCCGAGTAGCTGGGATTACAGGCGCACGCCACCACACCTGGCTAATTTTTCTACTTTGAGTAGAGACAAGGTTCCACCATGTTGGCCAGGCTGGTCTCTTAACTCTTGGCCTCAAGTAATCTGCCTGCCTCAGCCTCCCAAAGTGTTGGG
>NW_016866089.1:0-856 GCF_001698545.2 Rhinopithecus bieti | reverse complement strand
CGCGTCCAGCGGAGCCTCCGGGCCCTGCCCCAGCGCCTGGTCCTCCCGGCTGCCTGCGAAAATCACGTCCTGGAGCCGCAGCTTGACGTCTGCGCGGAAACTCGCAGTGCCCCCGGGTCTTGAAGGGCTAGTTTTTTGCTAATGAACATATTAAGAGGCGGAGACGGAGCGCTAGGCTGGAAGTTTCCAATGCAGCGACCAGCAGATGACCTTGAGCGACTCTGAGCCTTTGCCTGGGGGTCAGTGTCCCCATCTGTGAAAAGGGGGTGGGAGGACAAGGTTGGGTAACCTAATGTCCAAATGCCAGGTCGGCCCGAAAAGCCTGGCTCCAGCGCTCCCGGGACAGGCTGCAGGCCCCAGGGTTCCCACCCTCCTTCCCCTGGTGGGGCCCAGCCTCAGTGCCACCTCGGCGAGGCTGAAGCCCCGTCTGTGTCTCTAGTCCTGACCATCTAGGGAGGCCCTCGCATCTCCAACTGTCCACTGAGCAAACTTCCCTGGAAGCCCACAGACACCCCAAAGGCCACAAACCCTAAATGAAGTCAGCTGCTTCCAATGGCTCTTAGTATCTACCTGCTTCTCAGAACCGCCCCCGTTGTCTTCATCATCATCTTCCTCTGTCGCCACACATCCTCCCCAGGCTGTCGTATAAAGCCCTGACCACCTGGCCTCCTTTTCATCCTTGTACCCCCTCTTCCCAGCTCGGCCCCTCCCTCAGGCCCAGAGCTTCCTAAAGACCTCCTGGCCTCCCCGTCCTCCACGGGACATTGGCCAGCGCTGTTTCCCTGAGGCCCAGCTGCACTCACTCCCCTTTCAGAGTAGGCCGCAGGAATACAGGTCTCCCCCACCACCCCCCTAC
>NW_016866088.1:0-608 GCF_001698545.2 Rhinopithecus bieti | reverse complement strand
ATAAAACTAGGAAGAAATTTTTGAGAAATTGTTTTGTGATGTGTTAATTCATCTCACAGAGTTACAGGATTCTTTTAATGGATCAGCTTTTGGGGAATCTGAGAAGGGATATTTTGGATCGCATTGAAGCCTATGGTGACAAAGGAGACATTCTCAGACAAAAACTGGAAAGAATCCTTCTGAGAAAGTTCTTTGTGATGTTTGAATTCATTTCACAGATTTACACCTTTCCATTCATAAAGCCATTTGCCAACACTGTTTTCTTTGAATCTGCGAAGGGATATTTGGGAGCACATTGAGGCCTGTAGTGAAAAAGGAAATATACTGAGATAAAACATAGAAAGAAGATTTGTGAGAAACTGCTTTGTGATATGTGGATTCATCTTACAGCGACACACAGTTCTTTTCATTGAGCAGTTGGATAACACTGTTATTGTGGAATTTGCAATAGGATATTTGAGAGCACACTGAAACCTGTGGTGACAAAGGAAATATTCTCAGTTAAAGGCCAAAAAGAAGCTTTCTAAGAAGCTGCTTTCTGTTCTGTCAATTCATCTCACAGAGTTATGCCTTTGTTTCCATGGAGCAGTTTGATAACACTGTTTTCA
>NW_016866087.1:0-12854 GCF_001698545.2 Rhinopithecus bieti | reverse complement strand
TGAAAATGCAGAAATCACCGGTCTTCTGTGTCGCTCACGCTGGGAGTTGGAGACTGGAGCTGTTCCTATTCGGCCATCTTGCTCCGCCCCCTCGATATTCTGTATTTGATGAGACAGTGTCATTGCACCTCCCTTTACTTCTGTAATTATGTTTTTCTTTTCTTCTTTGAACATATTTCTAATGGCAACCTTGAAGTCTTGTCTGCTAAATCCAACAAGTAGTAGTTCTCACAGGCAGTTTCTGTTGCCTTTTTTCCATATGATCTTTCCTGTTTCTTTGCATGTTTCCTAATTATTTATTAAAAATTGGACATTTTAGATAATATATTTTATCAACTCTGGGTTCTGGAATTCTCCTTCCAGGACTTGTTATTGTTATTTGCTTGTTTACTTGTTTAGTGACTGACTAGACTATTTTAGCAAAGTCTGTTTCCTCCATGCCTCCAACAGGAAGCCTGTGATGTTGCTCCTCAGAGGGCACAGCCTTCGTTATGCCAGCAGTTACCTTGGGATGAGAGTGGTTTGGGTAGGGTTCTCTTTGATCTTCTCTTTCCCTAACCACACCTGATGTTAAGTTCCACTAATTGCCAGTTGATTGCTCCATTGTTTTCAACAGTGTCTAAGCATAAATTGCTTCATAGACTAATCCTATCCAATTCAGGCGCCTTTGAAAAGATAATTCCTGAGCTCAGTGTTTAGAATTTGTTTGGACTATAGGATATTTCTTAGCTGTCCCTTTCACTTGTTTTTCTCCAGCAACCTAGTCAGCCTATAGTTTTGACCTTATTTCCAATTAATCTACCAATCTCCTCCCAATTGCCTTTCATTGCAGTTTTACTGTTTTGAGAGTATTACCAGGTTTGAACTTCTCCACACTCTGGGAAAATGAAGTTAGTTCCTTGAGGTAGGGATTTGGAGCTCTCTGTTGTACCACCGGCTTCTCCCCTGGACAAAATCTTTGAGACATAGCTCTTATACTTGGGGCATGGAAAATGGCACGCTTCTCTGAGTGACATCTCACTTTATGAGCTGGATATCTGATAGATGGAGAGAAGCCAACAGCCCTAGGTCTTCTTGTCTTGCCTCTGTCAACTGGAAAACTCCCGTCCCATGAGTTGGAGCAAAGGAAATTGGGCCCTAGTATTCTTGGCAATGTTGCAGCCTAGAGCCTCGATCTCATGATTGGGACCTGCATGGAAGAATGGAGCGCCTACCTCTTGGCCACATTCACCTGGATCTTAACTTCAGCAAGGGGTAGCTGGAGGCAGGGTGAGAAATACTGACACCTCACCTCTCCCAGGAAGATAGCCCTCTGACTGGGAGCTGGAGAGAAACGGAACCCTGTGTTCTTGGCTGTACCAGGCTGGAATACAGTTTCCATCTTGCTGAGTTGAGATGGGCAGTGGAGGGCACAGATCTTGATTCAAATACCACAGACTCTAGCAGTTTCTACTAATTTTAGTTGATTTTCTTGAATAAATATTCTTCATTTTCTATATTCCCTTAGAACAATTTCCAGAGACTTTAAATGGTTGCTTTAAAAATAATTTTTACCAGTTTTACTGGAAACAAATCCATGTAGCCCCTCATGCTGCCATGCCAGAAGTAGAAATCCAGCAGTTTTTTGAACAAGTTATATATACATACACCATATGACTTAGTCATTCCACACTTAGTTATCTAACCAAGAGAAAAGAAAGTATATGTCTCCACAAAAACTTGTACACAAGTGTTCCCAACAACCTTATTTTTAATAGCCCCAAACTGGAAATAAGTAAAATGCCCATCAACAGGTCAGCAGATGAATTAACTGTGATGTATCTGTGCATTAGAATACTACACAACAATAAAATAGAATGAACTATTGATACACACAACATGTGTGACACATACTGTATGATTCCTATATAAACTTCTAGAAAATGTAAGCTAATTCATAGTGACAGAAAGCACTGGGGATGGGGTGTGCTGGCAGGGATTAGAGGGAGTGACTATAAAAGAGCATGAGGAAAGTTTTCAGGGTGATGGACGTTCTCATTATTTTCATTACAGTGGTTGTTTCATGGGCTCATACATGTGTCAAAATGTATCAAATTGTACACCTTAAATATGGAAAGTTTCTTGAATGTTAGTTATACCTCAATTAAGCTGTTTAAAAAAGTTATTCTGCATTTTCTCCCTAAGCATCTCTGGTCCTGGGGAAAAATAAGTTTCCTCTGGCTCAAGGTGACTTTTCCACTTTCTCATGTCCAGGAACAGCTTTTTGTGTGTTCACAGCTTCTGACAAACTACCCAAACCACTACACTCTCCTCTCTTCACCTCACTTGAATGCTTGGCTTCCCCCTTTCATCCTGTAATTCAGCTGTGTTTTGGATCCATTTGATTTTATTTCTTTGTTTATTTGTTCGTTCAACAAACATTTGTTGAACACCTGCTTAATGTCACATGCTATGCTAAATTTTAGAAATAAAAAAGAAGCTTGGTTTCTGTTTCCAAGGTACTTGTAGTCTAGTAAGACATATGCACAAAAATGGCTAGGAGTCTTAAGTAACATGGAAGTTGGTACAATGTACAATAAAACACAAAGAAGGAAATGGTGCTGAAAATATTTTGTTTTCTGTTCCCTGAGTATTCAGCCACCCTAATCTGATAACCACAGCCTGATTTTCTTGTGGAGAATTATTTTTCTCCACTGTGTGCTGTCTCAGTGCAACAGGTGACTGTGCCTTTCTTTACCAGGAAGCATGTAACCCAAGCTGAGATGCTTGAGAGTTTTTTCCATGAATTTTCTGTCTTGAGAAACCTAAGGATGGAAAAATAGATATACAAATGGTCCCCAACTTATGATGATTCAACTTATAATATTTTAACTTTAAAATAGTGCAAAAGTGATATGCATTCAGTAAAAATTGTACTTCAAATTCTGAATTTTAATTTTTTCTTAGGCTAGTAATGTGTAGTATGATATTCTCTCATGATATTGGGCAGCAGCAGTGAGCCATAACTCCAAGCTAGCTTCGCGATCACAAGAATAAACAACCAATACTCTACAATGCATTAAATACATATTTGACATATTTTCAACTTACAATGGGTTTAATTGAGACATAACTCTATCACAAGTAGAGGAGCATCTAGTGCAATCATTCCAGAACTACTTCCTGGACCAGATGGTCATATTCTAATCCCTGCTGCCGGAATACCTGATCTGTCTTCATTCTTGTCTATTTCTGAGTCTGGTCTTCCAAACTTCCTATTATGTCTGCGATGAACTTCTAATACCTTTCATTTTTTCTTTAAATAAGCTCTAGTTGCTTTCTGTTGCTTACAAGCAGATAACTCTAAATAATACATTTTCATGGAAGAGTTGACTATTAACATAGATATGGTTAAGATAGGCCATAGGGAAAGTTGAAGTTGCAGATAGGTGCAGGACCCTGGAGCATCTTATGATAGGGACAAGTGGATTTTAAACTGAAAAGTAATCAATCAATAAAGTTATGGATCAGTCATTCTCAAAGTGTGGTCCTCCAGGCCAACATTATCAGCATTATATGGGAATTTGTCAGAAATGCAAATTCTAGAGCCACACCTCAGACTTGCTGAATCAGAACCTCTGAGTATAGGGCCTAGCAATCTACATTTTAACAAACCCTCCAGGTAATTCTGATGCACTCTAAGATTTGAGAATCAATATCCTAGATAATTCATGCTGTTGTGTGAAGGAGGGATTCAAGGAGTTGAAATTTAAAGAAAAGGAGTTCAGTTGGACACTATTGCAGTAGTATATAACCTAAGCTGAGACACTGCAAGCAGATGGAGTAGAAGGAAAATGCAAGAAATTCAATGGATAGAGGGCCAAAAGACTTCATCATCAATAGGATGTTCTCAATGAAGGAAATAAGATATCTAGAATTATTTCCAGATTTCTGATTTGGATGAATGTGTGAATAGTGGTGCCATTAACTAAGCCTTAGAAGTATAGGAGAAAAAGCAGATTTTAAAAAATGTATTGAGGTGAAATTCACATAACATAAGATTAATCATTTTAAAGTGAACAACTCAGTGGCATTTAGTATATTCACAGTGTTGTGTGACCACCATCTCTATTCAGTTACAAACATTTCTATCATTCTAAAATAAAACCCCATGCTCATTCAGCATTTTTTCTCCATTCTCTCCTCCCCCCGATCCTGACAAACACCAATTTGCATTTTGTTTATATAGATTTACCTATTCTGTATATTTCATGTAAATAGAATCATATAATATGTCATCATTCATGCCTGGCTTCTTTCACTTAGCAATGTTTTTGAGCTTTATCTGCATGGGAATATATATCAGTAAGTACTTCATTCCTTTTAATGGCTGAATAATAATCCCTTGCATGTATATATCACTATTTGTTTATCCATTCGTCCATTGATAGACATCTGTTTCCACCTTCTGGCTATTGTGAATAGTGCTTCTATAAGCATGCATTTACATCTATTTGAGAACCTGTTTTCAGTTCCTTTGTGTATACACCTAGGAGCAGAATTGTGGGGTCATATGGTAATCATATGTTTAACTTTCTTTTTTTTTTTTTTTTTTTTTTTTTTTGAGACGGAGTCTCGTTCTGTCGCCCGGGCTGGAGTGCAGTGGATCTCAGCTCACTGCAAGCTCCGCCTTCCAGGTTCACGCCATTCTCCTGCCTCAGCCGCCCGAGTAGCTGGGACTACAGGCGCCCGCCACCTCGCCCGGCTAGTTTTTTTGCATTTTTTAGTAGAGACGGGGTTTCACCGTGTTAGCCAGGATGGTCTCGATCTCCTGACCTCGTGATCCGCCCGTCTCGGCCTCCCAACGTGCTGGGATTACAGGCTTGAGCCACCACGCCCGGCCTCATATGTTTAACTTTTTAAGGAACTGCCAAACTGTTTTCCACAGCAGCTATATAATTTTACATTCCCACCAACAATGTATAAGGATTCCAATTTCTCCACATTCTCTCCCACATTTGTTAATTTCCATTAATTTTTCATTATAGCTCTCCTATGGGTATGAAGTGATATCTCATTGAGGTTTTGATTTACCTTTCCCTAATGCCAGCGATGTTGAGCATATTTTCATGTACTTCTTGGCCATTTGTATATATTCTTTGGAGAAATGTTTTTCAAGTCCTTTACCCATTTTAAAATTGGGTTATTTGCCCTTTTGTTATTGAGCTGTAAGGGTCCCTTATGTATTCTGAATAATAGATCCTTATTAGATATGTGATTTGCAAATATTTTCTCCCATTCTGTGGGTTGTCTTTTTCGATCTCTTGACAGTATCCTTTGACAAACAAGTTGTTAATTTTAAAGAAGTTCAACTTATCTATTTTGTCTTTTGTTGCTCATGTTTCTGGTGTCATCTAAAAATCCATTTTCTGAATCCAAGGACATGATGATTTACCCCTGTGTTTTCTTCTAATAGTTTTATGGTTTTAGCTCTTATATTTCTTCAGGTCTTTGGTCCATTTTTAGTTAACTTTCATATATAGTGGAAGGTAGGAGTCCAACTTCATTCTTTTGCATGTTGTACCAGCATCATTTGTTGAAGAGTCTATTATTTTCCCATTGAATGGTCATGGTACCCTTGTTGCAAATCAATTGACCATAGATGTATGGATTTAGTTCTGTACTCTCTATTCTACTCCATTGTGGATTTGATTTGCATTTCTCTGATGACTGCTGATGTTGAACATGTTTACATATGTTTGTTGCCCACTCGTATGTCTTCTTTTGAGAAATGTTTGTTTATGTCTTTTGCCTGTTTAATAATGGGGTTATTTATGTTTGCTTGTCAAATAGTTTAAGTTCCTTATAGATTCTGGATATTAGACCTTTGCTGGATGTATAGTTTGCAAATATTTTCTCCCATTCTGTAGGTTGTCTGTTTACTCTGTTGATAGTTTCTTTTGCTGTGCAGAAGCTCTTAAGTTTAATTACGTGCCACTTGTCAATTACTGTTTTTATTGCAATTGCTTTTGAGGACTTAGTCATAAATTCTTTGCCAAGGCCTATGTCCAGAAGGGTATTTCCTAGTTTATCTTCTATGATTCTTATAGTTTGAGGTCTTACATTTAAATCTTTAATTCATTGTGAGTAATTTTTATATATGGTATAAGGAAGGGGTTCAGTTTCAATCTTCTGCATATGGCTAGCCAGCTATTCCAGCACCATTTATTGAATAGGAAGTCCTTTCCCAATTGCTTATTTGTGTTGACATTGTTGAAGATCAGATGAATGTAAGTGTGCAGATTTATTCCTGGTTTCTTTATTCTGTTCCATTGGTTTATGTGTCTGTTTTTACCAGTACCATGCTGTTTCGGTTACTTTGGCCATATAGTATACTATGAAATCAGGTAATATAATGCCCCTGGCTTTATTCTTTTTGCTTAGGATTGCTTTGGCTTCTTGTGCTCTTTTTTGGTTCCAAAATAATTTTAGAATAATTTTTTCCAATTCTGTGGAAAATTACATTGGTAGTTTGACAGGAATATTGTTAGATAAGGTTTGACTGTTTTCCTACCCAAAAATCTCATATTGAATTGTAACCCCATAATCCCATGTGTCAAGGGCAGGACCAGGTGGAGGTAATTGAATCATGGGGCAGTTTCCCCATGCTGTTCTTGTGGTAGTGAGTAAGTTTCACGAGATCTGATGGTTTTATAAGTATCTAGCATTTCCCCTGCTTGCACTCACTCTGTCTCCTGCTGCCTTGTGAAGAGGTGCCTTTTGTCCTGACTGTAAGTTTCCTGAGGCCTCCCCAGCCATGCAGAAGTGTGAGTCAATTAAACCCCTTTCTTTATAAATTACCCAGTCTTAGGTATTTCTTCATGACAGCATGAGAATGGACTAATACAGTGTTGAATCTGCAGATTGCTTTGGACAGGATGGCCTTTTTAATGATATTGATCCTTCCATTTCATAAATGTTGTTCCATTTATTTGTCTCACCTACGATTTCTTTCAGCAGTGTTTTGTAGTTCTTTGCAGAGATCTTTCACCCCTTTGGTTAGATGTATTCCTCAGTGTTTTATTTTATTATGGCTAGTGTAAATGGGATTGCATTCTTGATTTGGCTCTCAGCCCGAATGTTATTGGTGTATAGAAATGCAACTAATTTTTGTACATTGATTTTGTACCCTGAGATTTTACTGAAGTCATTTATCAGTTCCAGGAGCCGTTTGATGGAGTCTTTAGGGTTTTCTAGATATAGAGTCCTATCATCAGTAAAGAGAGATAGTTTGACTTCTTCTTTTCTTACTTGAATTCCTTTTATTTCTTTCTCTTGTCTGTTTGCCCTGGCTAGCACTTCCAGTACTATGTTGAATAGCAGTAATGAGAGTGGGCATTTTTGTCTTGTTTCAGTTCTCAAAGGAAATGGTTCCAGCTTTTGCCCATTCACTCTGATGTTGGCTGTTTTGTCATAGATGGCTCTCACTATTTTGAGGTATGTTCCTTCAATGCCTAGTTTCTTGAAGGTTTTTACCATAAAGGGATGTTGGATGTTATTAAAAGCTTTTGCTGCATCTGTTGAGATCATTGTATCATTTTCATTTTTAATTATGTTTAATGCAGTGAATCAGATGTATTGATTTGTGTATGTTGAATCAACCTTGCATCCAAGAATGAATCCTTCTCGATCATAGTGAATTAACTTTTTGATGTGCTGCTGGATTCAGTTTGCTGGTGTTTTGTTGAAAACGTTTGTCTTTGTCTGTCAAGGATATTGGCCTGGAGTTATTTTATTGTGTTTTGCCAAGTTTTGTTGTCAAAGTGATGCTGGTTTAATAAAATGAGTTAGGATGGAGTCCCTCATCCTCAATTTTTTGGAATAGTTTCAGTAGAATTGGTACTACATCTTATTCATACATCTGATAGAATTTGGCTTTGAATCCATCCATTCCATGACTTTTTCGATTGGTATCATTTTTTTAATTACTGATTCAATTTTGAAACTCACTATTGGGTCTATTTATGACTTCAGTTTCTTCCCGTTTCAATTTTGGGAGACGGTGTGTTTCTAGGAATTTATCCATTTCCTCTAGATTTTCTAGTTTGTGTGTGTGTAGAAGTGTTCACAACAGTCTTTGAGGATCTTTTCTATTTCAGTTGTAACATAACCTTTGTTTTTTCTAATCATGCTTATTTGGATCTTATCTCTATTTTCTTTTTAAATATATCTTGCTATCTATTGATCTTGTTTATCCTTTCAAAAAAACAATTTTGATTTCCTTGATTCTTTGTATGAATTTTGGGTCTCAATTTCATTCAGTTCTGCTCTGATTTTGGTTATTTCTTCTGCTAGCTTTGGGGTTAGTTTGTTCTTGCTTCTCTAGTGAGGGAAGAGATTTAATACAAACAGTGTTTTATGTTGCAGAGAGTTCATGAAATAAATATGAAAATCAATCAATAGACTTAGAAGTCATGAGGCCACTTGTGACCTCAGACAGGACAGTCTGCATAGACTGTGGAAGGTAAATCCTAGCTAGTGTGAGTTGAAGAACATACTGGGAGTAAGAAGAGGGCAACAGAAATCTAGAACTTTTTTTTAGTGTCTTGGCTAAAAAAGAAGGGGAAAGATAGGGTTAGTGCAGGAAGATAATATTTAGTGTTATTGGAAAACTTAGAGGCTACAGAAATTACCTCAAAGAGAAAAGAAGTTGAAAATATTAAAAAAAGTGATAAATGAGTGGGATGAGGCCATGGATATGCAGGAGATAAGGGAGGATGTGGAAGGAGTTTCCTTGAATAGGAGACAGAACAGTCTCCAGAGCCTACTCTCTTCTTCTTTAGCATAAATGACCAAACTTGAAGGTAAGTGCAGATAAAAATGACTTGTAGGTATGGGGGAAAATTATGGAAGTTCAAAACCTGATAGCCATGATATTCTTGGTGAAATAGGAAGTAAAGTCATGTGCACTGAGAGGATGACATCGATGGGATAGAAGACTTGAAGTTAGTGAAGACTCGGAGCAGCCATTGAGAGAAATGAGAGGGGATGTGGGTCAGAGATAAGGTAACAAACTGAGGGATACTGAGGATCCAAGAGGTGCTGAAGATCATAAATGGGTGGTGACCCTAATCCATTCAAAGATTTGATTTTCTGCAGCAGCATTCAGCAGCACAAGTTTTGAGCAATAAAGGCAGATGGTAGGATTAATCTAAAATTCAAACTGCAGGAGAGATGTGGTGGAAAGACAACGGGCTTGGTTTTGAGTGTAGGAATCTGGTGGTTGAGTGCAGTAGGTGTTCAAGTTTGAATAGGGGAGGAAGTGAAGTCAAAGAAGGCTGATGGACTAAAAGTAAAATGGCTTTGAGGTCTCTGAGTGTAAGATTAAAGAGCTGAAGTAAGAGAGAGTAAAGGGTGGCTAACGCCTGTAACCCCAGCACTTTGGGAGGCCGAGGCGGGTGTATCACCTGAGGTCAGGAGTTCGAGACCAGCCTGCCAACATGGTGAAACCCCATCTCTTCTAAAAATACAAAAATTAGCTGGGTGTGGTGGCAGGCACCTGTAATACCAGCTACTCAAGAGGCTGAGACAGGAAAATTGCTTGAACCCAGGAGGCGGAGGTTGCAGTGAACTGAGATTGTGCCATTGCACTCCAGCCTGGGCAACAAGAGTGAGACTCTGTCTAAAAAAAAAAAAAAAGTAAAGACTGGAAGGATAGAAGGATGAGATCCACATGGTACATTAGAATACAGCCATGCACTGAATAATGACATTTCAGTCAATGATGGACCACAGGACCACATGTACAATGGTGGTCCCATAATATTATAATACTGTATTTTTACTGTACCTTTTCCATGTTTGGATATACAAATGCTTACTGTTGTCTTACAGTTGCCTACAGAATTCAGTACAGTAACATCCTGTACAGGTTTGTAGCCCAGGAGCTATAAGCTATACCATATAGCCTAGGTATGTAGTAGGCTCTACCACCTAGATTTGTGTAAGTGCACTCTATGGTGCTTCCACATGACAAAATCACCTAACAATGTATTTTTCAGAATGTCTCCGCCTTGTTAAGCAATGCATGACTGTGTGAGTTCAGAGGTGGAGCCATTCTAAGTGATATCAAGGTCTAGGTTATGACAATCAGTCGGTCAAGGAGGTAGTTACAAATGAAGACTGTTGGTGTTGATGATTTTTTTTTTTTTTTTTAAAGCCATGAGACCATCCTGACTAACATGGTGAAATCCCATCTCTACTAAAAATACAAAAAGAATTAGCCAGGCGTGGTGGTGGGCGCCTGTAGTTCCAGCTACTCAGGAGGCTGAAGCAGGAGAATGGCGTGAACCCTGGAGGTGGAGCTTGCAGCGAGCCGAGATCGCACCACTGCACTCCAGCCTGGGCGACAGAGCAAGACTCTATTGAAAAAAAAAAAAAAAAAAGCCATGAGCCAGAGTTCTGAAAGACTTCATGTGGATATAGTTGCTGCCCAGCATGAAGGCAGTACATGAGGAGAAGAAGCACTGAGTTTGTATCCAAGCCATTAACGAATACACAGGGAAAGGTGGGAGGTTCAAAGACAAAATGAAGAGGTGTAGAAGGAAGTATACATTGTTGGCACAAGTCTTAATAAAAGAAGGTTTTTTGCCCCAGGACAGAGGGGTAATCACCTGCCAATTGTAATGGGGAGCTAGGAGACCAAGCAGTCCACAGCTCGTGATACATGGGTGTAGAAGAATCAGCCTCTTCCATAGAAGTTGCAGCAGAGTTATTGTGCTCTGGGGAGAGCCTGGAGATGGAGTTCTGTGAAGTGGTTGAGGATATAAGGCAGGTTTTACAACGGAATGGGGTCTCTGAGGAGGCAAGTCAGCAGTGTGAGAAATATCCGAGTGGAATGAAAATAATGACTGATAATAATGCATGTCTAGCACCATGCCAAGGGTGTGAGAATTTATTTTATTTAATCATTACACTAATTCTGCAATGTAGGTGCTATCTGTCTTTTGCATATTAATAAACTGACACTGAGGGCATTTAGAAACTCCTCTAAAGTGATGTATCTAAAAAGTGACTGAGTTGGTTTTAGATCTGACTTCAAGACCTGGTCTCTTAACCACTAACCCAGATTGGAATAAGAGGATGCAAGAGGAGAAAGTGCCATGGAGCTACCATTTTGGGAAGGGGCCTCTGATGACAGGATGGGAGACATCATGGATCTAATCAACTGTAAGAACCCAGGCATGTGTTTATTGGATCTGCTGGATGGCAGAAGCCCCTGATCAGAATCAGTTGCCTATCCTGAGAGTTCCAGATGGAATGTGTTTGGAGGAACATATTCAAGGCTTCTCACAAATGGCTCTAATCCTTCTTACACTTAAGCATTCAGTTCACAAAGACTCCTCAAGAAGAATATCCAGAGAAGCTCTTGTTGGTCAAGGTTCTCTGTTGGGAAGTATACTTGGGAATTGCTTATCAAAGGTATTCCTGGCTCCATGTCATCAATGGGATGTTAGAAGTTTCTTTTTTATCATAGCTTTTGACAAAGCCAGGAATTCAGTACTAAGTAAATAGAGATAATCAAGGGTCTGCTCTCCAAGCTCTGGAATTAGCAACAACAGGACTGAAGAGACAAGGAGTGATTCTTTGGGTTCTTTTCTCTCCCTTTCTCCTACCACTAGTTGTGCCCCTCCCATAGCCTTCTGCTTTCTAGGTTTTGCCAGCTGTGGTGAGAGATTTGTTGATATTCATTCAGATTCCTTCGGATTGTTCTTACTGTTTCTGCACATTTTGGTGTGCTTTTTCTTCCAATGGCCACATCCAAGACTCTTCTGATGACTGTTGTCTTTGCCTGGGACAGCCTTTAGCCAGGGACTGGTGAGTGTGGCAATATGAAAGCTTAGCTTCCTTGCCTGATGTTGGGTCAACTTGAAGTCATAACTTATATACCAAAGTTCCCCTGAGGGATTAGGATGAATCTACCCTCTGTGAGGCCTTGCCTGAAACTGTCCCCTGGTTTGACTTCTTCCTCTTTTCTGTCCTGCTTCCTCACTCCCTTCCTGGTCTCTCCTGGAAGCACTTTTTAAATAAACCACAGGTACGTGAATACTCAACTTAGGGCATGCTTCTGGAGAATTCAGCCTAAGACAGGGCATCAGGTAACTATTAAAGGGAAGTTCATCTAAATAAAAATTTTGAGGATAAAGTTGAAAATGTAACTTCTTAAAACAAAAACATGTGACCAACCATTTAGGTACTAAGAGAAAGTATGGATGCATTACTTCATAATATGGGAGTGGGAAAAGCGTTTCTTACTATTACTTAAAATCAAGAAGCAAAGAAAAGGAAAGATTAATAAGTTCAACTACATAAAAGTGAAAATAGAGCTTGCTTGAAATAGAATGGTGATTTACAGGGGCTGAGGGGATAGGTAAATGGGGAGATGTTGGCCTAAGGGTACAAAGTTTCATTTATGCATGATGGAAATCTAATGCATAGCAATGTGACTACAGTTAATAATACTGTATTGCATGCTTGAAATTCACTAAGAGGGTAATTCTTAAGTGTTTTACCAAAAGAGAAAAGGAAGAAACTATGTGACGTGATAGATGTGCTAATTGGCTTGATAGTCATGATCATTGCACAATGTATATGTAGATCAAAACATCAAGTTGTACACTTTTAACATATACTATTTTATTTGTCAATTATACCTCAATACAACTGGAAAAAAATTGCTTGAAAAAACACCATAAGTAAAGTTTAAAAAGTGACAAAGTAAAATGAAAGGTATTTGCAACGTATAGGGCTAATCTCCCTGATATAAAAAGATCCATGTACAAATAATAATGTATCAAAAAAATTTAAAAACTGAA
>NW_016866086.1:0-1900 GCF_001698545.2 Rhinopithecus bieti | reverse complement strand
ATGTCTAGTCATACTAGGAGTAAATACTCAACTACTGGTAAATACCCTGGTAAATATCCTACTGGTAAATACCCTGCCCTTGTTTACACTGCCAGTTTACATTTTTCCTTCAAACCATCATAACTGATATCTCCTGGTTTTACCTCAAACCCCCACCCTTAAGTCTGTCTTAAAGTGGATAATTTCGCTGACAGGGTACACTCTAATACTTTCACCCTGATGAAGTCCTATTCTTTTCTTTTTTTTTTTTTTTGAGACGGAGTCTCGCTCTGCCGCCCAGGCTGGAGTGCAGTGGCCGGGTCTCAGCTCACTGCAAGCTCTGCCTCCTGGGTTTACGCCATTCTCCTGGCTCAGCCTCCCAAGCAGCTGGGACTACAGGCGCCCGCCACGTCGCCCGGCTGGTTTTTTTTTTTTGTATTTTTTAGTAGATACGGGGTTTCACCATGTTAGCCAGGATGGTCTCGATCTGCTGACCTCGTGATCCGCCCGTCTCGGCCTCCCAAAGTGCTGGGATTACAGGCTTGAGCCACCGCGCCCGGCTATTCTTTACTTTTACACTCATTGTTATTCTCATTCCTGTTCTTATGCCACCCTCTACCTCTCCCCAGCTATCTCCACCACACTATCAATCTCAGTCACTCTCTCCTAGCTGTTTCTAATCCTTCTTTAACAAACAATTGCTGGCTTTGCATTTCTCTTTTCTCCAAAATCATTGCTGAGGCCTTGACTTACTCACTGCTTAGAAAGAAAAAAAAAAAGACTCCATGTATTTTTAAATAAACAGTGTTTTTTTTTACCTAAATCAATCTGGCCTGGTATGATAACATAAAAAAACTCAAAGCTAGATCCCCAAATCTTGCCAACCAACCAAACGATTATGCTGAACTCCCTTGGACACTCTCTAATTGGATGTCCTGGGTCCTCCCAATTCTTAGTCTTTTAATACCTGTTTTTCTCCTTCTCTTATTTGGACCTTGTGCCTTCAGTTTAGTTTCTCAATTCATAAAAAAACCGCATCCAGGCCATCACCAATCATTCTATATGACAAATGTTCCTTCTAACAACCCCACAATATCACCCCTTACCCCAAAATCTTTCTTCAATTTAATATCTCCCACTCTAGGTTCCCACGCTGCCCCTAATCCCACTCAAAGCAGCCCTGAGAAACAGTGCCCATTGTCTGTCTATACCACCCCAAAAAAATGTTTGCCACCCCAACACTTCACCATTATGTTGTTTTGTTTTTCTTATTAATATAAGAAGACAGGAATGTCAGGCCTCTGAGCCCAAGCTAAGCCGTCGTATCCCCTGTGGCGGCAGGTATGCATCCAGATGGCCTGAAGCAACTGAAGATCCAAAAAAGAAGTGAAAATAGCCTTCACTGATGACATTCCACCATTGTGACTTGTTCCTGTGCCACCCTAACTGATATGTTCTCCCCTGCCCTTAAGAAGGTACTTTGTAATAATCTCCCCCGCCCTTAAGAAGGTACTTTGTATGCCTATCTATCCCAAACCTATAAGAACTAATGATAATCCCACCACCCTTTGCTGACTCCTTTTTTGGACTCAGCCCGCCTGCACCCAGGTGAAATAAACAGCCTTGTTGCTCACACAAAGCCTGTTGGTCGACTCTCTTCACATGGACATGTGTGACAGATACGGCACCCACAGATACAGAGGGCTGACTGTATTTGCCCAGGCTGGTAAGAGGTGGGGTAGGGGATAGAGGTAAGGGTTAGCTTTGCAGATTGGAAAGGGAAGAGATTCTGCAGAAGTCTTACTGGTTTTTCAACTTCTTTTCTGAGTTGTTTAGAGTGGGGTGGTTGCTGATTGAGAATGTTTACGTCTGTTTGACAGAGTCAAGGTGGAAGGTATCCAGAAAAGAGAAGTACACACGG
>NW_016866085.1:0-602 GCF_001698545.2 Rhinopithecus bieti | reverse complement strand
GTCAGCATAAGCTTCAATGTGCTCCGAAATATTCCATTGCAGATTCCAGGAAAACACTGTTAGCAAGCTATTCAATGAAAAAGACAGTGTAACTCTGTGGGACAAATTGATACCTCACAAAGCAGTTTCTCAGAAAGCTTCTGTGCCATTTTTATCTGAGGATATTTCCTTTGTCATCACAGGCTTCAATGTGATCCAAATTATCCCTTCTCAGATTCCCCACAATCAGTACTAACAAACTGCTCCATGAAAGGAAATTGTAAGTCTCAGATGAATTCACAAATTGGAAAGCAGTTTGTCAGAACTTCTTTCTAGTTGTTGTCTGAGGATATTTCCTTTGTCAGCATAAGCTTCAATGTGCTCTGAAATATCCTATTGCAGATTCCAGGACAGTTTAGCAAGCTTCTCACTGAAAAGAAGAGTGTAACTCTGTGAGATGAATTCACACATCACATAGAAGTTTCTCACAATGCTTCTTTCTAGTTTTTATCTGAGGATATTTCCTTTGTCACCATTGGCTTCAATATGATTCAAAGTATCCCTGCTAATATTACACAAAAACAGTACTAACAGTCTGCTCCGTGGAAAAAAATGGGTAACTC
>NW_016866084.1:0-1241 GCF_001698545.2 Rhinopithecus bieti | reverse complement strand
ATTTCTGTGTATTTTTAAAGTCTGTTGTCTTACCCATAACTTTTTAATAAATTACTTTTAATATTTTTTCAATTAATGGAAGCTTTCAAGTATGCAATCATATTACTTGCAAATTATAATCATACTTGCAACTTTTGTCTAAAATGACTTTGACTTGAACTTCCATTACTTTGTTAAATAATAATGGAGATAAATATTCCTGATACTCTTCTCAGTGTCCTCGCATCAAGCGTGACATTGACTGTTGGTTGGAAATAGATTTCCACCTCTTCCCCACAATAAAGAAATATGTTTTATTTCTATTTTATTGAGAATTTTAATCAGATATAAATTTTAAATGTCATCTCTTTTTTTTTTGAAATCTATCAAGATCCGGCTTTCCTTTTCCCATCCATTTGTATAATAAGATGTATTTTCATCTTGCTAATTGTATTAGTCCATTATCACACTACTAAAAAAGACATACCTGAGACTGCGTAACTGATAGAGGAAAGAGGTTCAATTGACTCACAGTTTTGTATGGCTGAGAAGGCCTCAGGACACTTACAATCATGGCGGAAGGCGCCCCTTCACAGGGCGGCAGGAGAGAGAATGAGAGCCAAGTGAAGGGGAAGCCCCTTATAAAACCATCAGATCTTATGAGAACTCACTATCATGAGAACAACATGGAGGAAATCACCCCATGATTCAGTTATCTCCACGTGGTCCTGCCCTTGACATGTAGGGATTATTACAATTCAAGGTGAGATTTGGGTGGGGACACAGAGCCAAACCATATCACTAACCAATGCTAATATTAAACAATACTCAATGGTACTGAAATACATCTCCTGTAGTGATTGGGTTTTGTTGTTGTTGTTATATTGCAGAATTGTATTTTAAGATTTTGCATCTACATTCAAAACTACATATTTTGTCGAATTTTATTATACACCAAACTCAAAAGTTTTCTTTATCTCTATATTCTTTATCTTCATTCTCTCTTTGTCAGGTTTTGGAATTAAGGTTATAATTGCTTTTAAAAAATTGGAAGTTTCCTTTTCCTTTCTGTTCTGGAAGTGCATACAAATAGCATGAGAGTAATTGTTCTTTGTGGGTTTTAATGAATTTGGACAAAAATCTCTCCGAGTCTAATGCTATGTTTTCAAGATAGTTCTTTCAAAACTGTCATTTTGTTATATTATTAATTTGTACAAGTTATTGTCTTTTTAAAGTAGAAAATTATTGTAAATTATATTTTT
>NW_016866083.1:0-608 GCF_001698545.2 Rhinopithecus bieti | reverse complement strand
GTCTACCGCTATTGAGCCATGAGTCCAAAATCTTAAATAATAAAAAAAGTCTGGCAGGGCACCGTGGTTCATGCCTGTAATCCCAGCACTTTGCAAGGCCGAGGCGGGCAGATCACGAGGTCAGGAGTTTGGGACCAGCCTGGCCAGCATGGTGAAACCCCATTTCTATTAAAAATACAAAAATCAGCCGGGCATGGTGGCGCGCACCTGTAGTCCCAGCTACTCGGGAGGCTGAGGCAGGAGAATCATTTGAACCTGGGAGGAGGTTGCAGTGAGCCAAGATCACGCCACTGCACTCCAGCCTGGGTGACAGAGCGAAACTCCATCTCAAAAAAAAAAAAACAAGAAAAGAAAAAAAGTCTATCTCATCTGAAGAAATGTTGGGGTTTATTTCTATATTATTGGAGACATTTTATATTAATAATCAAAAGCAGTTACATAATTTTGTCATATATGCAAATATCTTGAGCCTGAAAAGTATGATGAAAATCCTTAACTGTCTACTAAAATTATTTTTTTGAGCATCATTTAATTTCATACGAAAATCAAAGTGCCATAGTCCTTCAAAGACATCAGTGACAATATCAAAGATTTTCTTTCTTTTTTTT
>NW_016866082.1:0-608 GCF_001698545.2 Rhinopithecus bieti | reverse complement strand
AGAAAAAATAAATAAATAAATAAGTGAGTAAATCTCTGTTTGGGGCTCTCAGTTCTGAAGGCTGTGAGACTCCTGATTTCCCACATCACACCTCTATATTTCTGTGTGTGTGTCTTTAATTCCTCTAGTGCTAGTGGGTTAGGGTCTCCCCAGCCGAGCTGGTCTCGGCAAGTGGCGTCCATTGTGGGGGCTCGAATCCAGGTTGAAGGATCACCAAAGTGATGGTTAGAGAACGTGGAACTAGCTGGAAGACACCTGAGCACTCTTTTTTTTTTTTTTTTTGAGACGGAGTCTGGCTCTGTCGCCCAGGCTGGAGTGCAGTGGCCGGATCTCAGCTCACTGCAAGCTCCGCCTACTGGGTTTACGCCATTCTCCTGCCTCAGCCTCCGAGTAGCTGGGACTACAGGCGCCCGCCACCTCGCCCGGCTAGTTTTTTGTATTTTAGTAGAGACGGGGTTTCACCGTGTTAGCCAGGGTGGTCTCGATCTCCTGACCTCGTGATCCGCCCGCCTCGGCCTCCCAAAGTGCTGGGATGACAGGCGTGAGCCACCGCGCCCGGCCAACACCTGAGTACTCTTAAAGCAATCCCCGTGGTGAGTAAGAAGGGC
>NW_016866081.1:0-608 GCF_001698545.2 Rhinopithecus bieti | reverse complement strand
TATATACATAAAATATATAATACATATATATTTTTTACTTCCTATATATATAGATGGAAGTAAACATTAAGAGCTGATCACCAGGAAGATGATCTTAAGTTTCAGGTATACATACAAAATATGCTTTTGTTTTTATGTGTTTGGGTGATACATCAATAGCTGAGTAACAAATGCATACAGAAGAATGTCAGCAAAATGTTACTTGCAAAATGAGAAAAAGGAAAATGTAGGCTTACACTGCATGGCAAAGACCACTTCTTCCTCCCAAACACATTTTCTGCAAATTCCTTACTCCTACCACAGCAAGTAGTCCAAAGAACAGCTGTTCTACCCTGAAGCTCTGGTGGGCGTGCCTCACCAGTGTCAGCAGGCTAGTGAGTTTCCATCCTAGGTTCTTTGACCAACAGTGAAATTTCCTCTTGAAATTTTTGGGCAGCCAAGAAATTTATAAAATATGACTCAGAGGAACCCTTCATCTATCCCAAAGGATAGTCTGAAAATAAAAAGTAATGTGCCAAATGTAGGATGCTATTTATGCCATTTAATTTACACACACATATATGCATATGCATGCACACACACACACGCATGCGTGCACACACACACAC
>NW_016866080.1:0-608 GCF_001698545.2 Rhinopithecus bieti | reverse complement strand
CCTTACTAAACATAAAAGAATTCATACTAGAGAGAAACCCTTCAAATGTAAAGAATGTGATAAAGCATTTATGTGGTCTTCAACCCTAACTAGACATAAAAGGATACACTCTGGAGAGAAGCCCTACAAATGTGAAGAATGTGGCAAAGCTTTTAAGCATCCCTCAACCCTTGCTAAACATAAAATAATATATGCTGGAGAGAAACTCTACAAATGCGAAGAATGTGGCAAAGCTTTAAATCAATCTTCTAATCTTACTACACATAAGGTAATTAATACTAAAGAGAAACCTTACAAGAGTGAAGAATGTGGCAAAGCATTTTCTGGTCCTCAACCCTTACTGAACATAAGAGAATTCATACCAGAGAGAAACCCTACAAATGTGAAGAATGTGGCAAAGCATTTAGCCAACCCTCACACCTTACGACACATAAGAGGATGCACACTGGAGAGAAACCCTACAAATGTGAAGAATGTGGCAAAGCTTTTAGGAAATCTTCAACTCTTACTGAACATAAGATAATTCATACTGGAGAGAAGCCCTACAAATGTGAAGAATGTGGCAAAGCCTTTAGCCAGTCCTCAACCCTAACTAGACATAAGAGGAT
>NW_016866079.1:0-1643 GCF_001698545.2 Rhinopithecus bieti | reverse complement strand
AGTGGCTCATAGGACTGTCTCTCCTGCATGTCTGTGCTCCCGAGCATAGCCAGGGTACCCAGGTGGTAGCCCTCAGCTCAGTGATGTGCTGCTGCACCTGTCCCCTCCCTTGGGGGTCCCCTCAGTGTGCCTTGTCTCTCCTGTCACCTGAGGGTGGGGGCTAGACTCCAGACCTCCCTGTTCCCCTAAGGCCTCCAGGGCGGGAGGTCTGAGCTGCCTCCCCTGCTGTCCCCTTGCAGGCATCGTATGCCTGGTGGTGACCATCATGTACTGGAGTGGCTGGGAGATGGGCGCCGTGGAAGCCATCTCCCTGTCCATCCTCGTTGGTTCCTCCGTGGATTACTGCGTCCACCTGGTGGAGGGCTACCTGCTGGCTGGAGAGAACCTGCCCCCCCACCAGGCCGAGGTGAGCACCCTGCCCACCTTACCCACCTCCCACCACGTCGGGTCTTCTCCCACTTGGGTGCAGCTTAGGGACCCTCAAGGGCAGCTGGACATCCCAGCACCAGCACCCACCCCCCGCATGCAGGCTGTGTTCTAGAAACTAAGGTTTCCCAAAGCTGATCCCCAAGCCCCAGGGACTCAAGTTCTAAGGTCCACACCCCCCAGCCTCAGTCTCCCCAAGTGAGCAATGAGAGGGTTAGACCAGACGCAGGATCCCAAGGGGGCCCTCCTGCTTCATGTTGCCCCAAGCTATGGCTCATTCTTCTTCCAGCCATGACCCAGAGGCCACAAGGCTGCTCCAGCCCCCGGTGGTTTGGTGAGAACATGTTCACATACTCAGTGCCAAAACCAGCTCTGGGCCTAGTAACGGTTTTTTTAGTTTGGAATTGGCGTTGGTGTAAAACATTCACAAATATGTAAAATCAAATCAGTTACGTATTCAACTGCCTGTGGTCAAAGGAACAAAATGAGTTCCAAGCAGGGCTCCCATTTATGAGGACCCCCTGTGCAGACCCTCGCATCCTATTGCTATTGACATAGCAACACCCACCGGTGCCTACCCTCCCAACCCTGTGAGGCCGCTTGCAGCTCTCATCCCAGTAACAGAGCAGGAACCTGGCCTGGGGCGGGGGTGCGCGATTCCCCAGGTGCTGGCCAGAGGGGTCCTGCGGGCGGGTGGCCTGGGCTCCCAGCTCTCCTCTCGCCCCCAGGACGCCCGAACGCAGCGCCAGTGGCGTACGCTGGAGGCCGTGCGGCACGTGGGCGTGGCCATCGTCTCCAGTGCCCTCACCACGGTCATCGCCACAGTGCCCCTCTTCTTCTGCATCATTGCCCCATTTGCCAAGTTCGGCAAGATCGTGGCGCTCAACACGGGTGTGTCCATCCTGTACACACTGACCGTCAGCACCGCCCTGCTGGGCATCATGGCACCTGGCTCCTTCACCCGGACCCGGACTTCCTTCCTCAAGGCCCTGGGGGCCGTGCTGCTGGCGGGGGCTCTGGGGCTGGGTGCCTGCCTCGTGCTCCTGCGGAGCGGCTATAAGATTCCCCTGCCTGCAGGGGCCTCCCTATAGCCCAGGCCGGGCTCTGGACACTTGCACCTTTGGTCCCGTGGGTGGGGGACAGGAACTGCTTCCCAGCTTGGCTCCAGCTAGCTGTGTCCCCAGGCCTGGGCCCAGGGCATCCTACGGGCCAGCGTG
>NW_016866078.1:0-1418 GCF_001698545.2 Rhinopithecus bieti | reverse complement strand
GTAAGAAACAGCACTCTAGGCGGGGAGAAAACCTAGGGAGGTAAAAGGCTGTTCTTCCTGAAGGCATCGCTTTAAAGTAGTGGGGGGGGGGGGGCGGTCTCTGTAAGCCGAATGTTAGAGAAGACGGATCCTTGGCTGGGCACGGTGGTTCACACCTGTAATCCCAGCACTTTGGGAGGCCGAGGTGGGTGGATCACCTGAGGTCAGGAGTTCAAGATCAGCCTGGCCAACATGGTGAAACCCCATCTCTACAAACATACAAAAATTAGCTGGGCATGGTGGCGGGTGCCTGGAATCCCAGCTACTAGGGAGGCTGAGGCGGGAGAATTGCTTGAACTCAGAAGGCGGAGGTTGCAGTGAGCCAAGATCCTGCCACTGCACTCCAGCCTGGGCGACAGAGTGAGACTCTGTCTCATTAAAAAAAAAAAAAAAGAAGATAGATCCTTTATAAACACATTCATTAGATTCCAAATCAGGTGTTTTTTCCAAGGAGCCCAACTGTTAGCTTCCCAAGCGGGACAGCTGTTGGTTTTCACTGTGTCCAAGTTCGTCAGCGTAGAGCGGGCTCTGCCTGCTTGCTGAGTAAGAGATTCCTGGACATGCGTTATTTTTCAAATGTGCCCTCTTTTTACAGGCACAGATGTATGTATTGCCATGGGGTTTATGACTGGGACATTAATAAATCAGTATGAATTAGTGCACTTGGGTATGGCTTCAAGCTGGTTAATGTGTTGGCATTTTCAAGACACTTCGATTTTTCTTTGCTGTCCTCCTACTTAAGGTAGATACTGCACTGCAGACAACGCAGGCAACCGATGAGAGGCCCGCCCAGGTTGGGGGGACTTCGCCCTTGTTTCTAAGAAGTAGGTGGATCATCCAGGAAATGTCCAGCCTTGTTCTATCTTGCTCCAGATTCAACATCTTATCCCGATGAAGACCTAGCCACAGGATACCTCCCCAGTTTGGAGTAGCTGTTAAAGGCTTCTTCATTCCTGTGGTGGTTCATTTTTGTCCTCACTTCCAAAAAGTGAATAGGATCATCTTGTTTCTGATGTTTTATTTCTCTTCTGCCATCCATTTCTTCATCTTGTTAACTAAAAGATGACACGATCTATAAATTTAGAAAAGGAGACATTATTTCTTTTCTTTTCTTTTTTTTTTTTTTTTTTTTTTTTTTTTTGGAGATGGAGTTTTGCTGTTGTCACCCAGGCTGGAGTGCAGGGGCGTGATCTTGGCTCACTGCAACCTCTGCCTCCTGGGTTCAAGCAATTCTCCTGTCTCAGCCTCCCGAGTAGCTGGGACTATAGGCACGTACCACCATGCCCAGCTAATTTTTTTTTGTATTTTTAGTAGAGATGGGGTTTCACCATGTTGCCAGGCTGGTCTTGGACTCCTGACCTCAGGTGATCCGTCAGCCT
>NW_016866077.1:0-1625 GCF_001698545.2 Rhinopithecus bieti | reverse complement strand
TTAGCTTTTTTATTCCCCTAAACCAAATCTCCAGGCCCAGATATTTTCACTGGAGAATTCTATCAAATGTTAAAAAGGAATTAGCAACAAATATTCAGAGTCTTCTAGAAAATAAAAATGAAGAAACATTTCCTAAATCATTTTATGAAACTTGTATTACCCTGATATCAAAACCAAAGAGAGTACCAAAAAAAAAGAAAGAAAAGAAAACTACAAACCTACAAACCAATGTGTCTCATGAACTTAGACGCAAAGATCCTCAGAAAGAGTTTTCAAAAAAAAATAGACCTGGAATGCACGTTGGATGGACATCCCACCACCAGAGATAATATCAAGGATGGCTCCCAGATTCAGGTTTTGAGGAGTATATGTGTTCCTCAAACCACCATCTATAATACAGACTGTTTGTCACTAAAAATAATATTTCATTTAATTTTCATGAATATTATACCATGTTCAATACTTTGGTGATCAACAAAGACCTGAGACCAAATATCAAACTTAGAAATTGGCGTCACCAGACAAAACTAGATTATCTTTAGGTTCATTTGTTGGAAAACATGTACTCTTCTTTTAGTCATATTTTCTTAGCATCTATCTTTTTTTTTTTTTTTTTTTTTTTTTTTTTTTTTTTTTTTTTTTTTGAGACGGAGTCTTGCTTTGTCGCCCAGGCTGCAGTGCAGTGGTGCGATCTCAGCTCACTGCAATCTCCACCTCCTGTATTCAAGTGATTCTCCTGCTTCAGCCTCCCAAGTAGCTGGGATTACAGGCATGCGCCAACATGCCTGGCTTATTTTTGTATTTTTAGTAGAGAGACGGAGTTTTACCATGTTGACAAGGCTGGTCTCAAACTCCTGACATAAGGGATCCGCCCACCTCAGCCTCCCAAAGTGCTGGGATTACAGGCATGAGCCACAGCGCCCAGTCCTTAGCATCTATCTTGATCTGTGGTCTCGCCCTTCCTCAAGGGGAATTTACTGTTCCAGTGGTCTTTAGTCTTCCACAATTCTGGAAAAGTAAGGAATTGGCCTTTCCATTTCTCCTTGCCAATGATGAGATAGGGTGGGTGTGGTAGGGAAGAGGGTGGAATGGAGAAGAGGAAGGCAAAGACTATGAGATAGAGTCAGATTGTACTAAAGTGCTGAGGGGTGAATAAAGGCATTCTACAGAAGGGAATAATATTTCCAGAATGTGTTCCCAAATGCTAGTCATTCAATATACTTTTTGGTGATCTCATTAAACTGAAATATAACCCTAGTCTAATCAAAGAATCATCATCTCTTAGGAAAGAGGATTTTAATTTGGGACTTTCTGTTCTTAATGAAGGGAAGCAACCTAGGAAGCTGTTTGTTAGTGTTGATTTCACACATCCACGCTTGACCTCATCTCACCTGCAGAATGTAGCGAATTTGCTGTTTTGTAAACTCTGATAATCCTTTAGGAATCAATGATTCAATGTCTTCCGACTGTAAGAAAAAAAGGTTTATCCGTGGAACAGATACATGTCAATCTTAAGAAAAGCAATCCACAGACTTTTGTGTAATGGGACATATTTTAGGAATATTAAAAGATTAATTCACTTTTTGAGAAACAGTGTCTATGAGTTTAATTTCTAGCCTTATCAG
>NW_016866076.1:0-1901 GCF_001698545.2 Rhinopithecus bieti | reverse complement strand
ATATACACACACACACACACACACACACATACACACACACACACAAATACTCACATACATATTTAACTATTCTTGACATAAATGCACTTCTAGGGAATCAAATCATTTATACAGCATTAATAATATTTTTATAAAGCATTAGATTCTTTGTGAATGCAGTTTGAATGGAAAGGATTTGAGATGAAAAACTGCAACAATCTTTCTAATCTATACTTATGAAGAAAGAGGGAATAAACATCCTCACATTTCTAACTGACTGACTATGATGCTATTACCAAAATGTTTTAATTACAGCTGGTCAAAAAAAATTACTTTGTATTTCTTTGTCAGAACTGAAAAGAAAAGGGCGTTAAGATTCAGATTGTATTAATACTAAAACTACTAAAAATAAACCATAAATCTGTGATGCAACACTTTGGCTTCAATTCAATTAGACACAATTATTTAGTTATCTATTTGGATATCATTGTATCTTTGAGGATTTCATTGATGAGGAATAAATGAATCATGCTGACAAAATATTTGCATTTAAACACTCACATATGAACATTAATATCCCCATTATTTCCCATGGTTCTCATTTCTCAAACATGTATTTTAATTCTAAAATTGTTATTGGTTACTAATACATTTGATTTTCCAGATAGCATTATAGATACTAATGATGTGGAAAAATCACACTAATTTCCCACCCTCAAAAGATGACTTTCAGTAGGTATGACATTATCATTGTTAAAGGAAATTTCAGCTAATATAAAAAAAAAATGAAAGACAGCTTCAAGGAAGCAAAAAGTTTTGTTACATTTGTAAGCTCCTTATATAAGTAGAACAATGATCATTTCAAATGGCCAAGGCCCAAATCCAACTACATTAAACAACACAGGAATTTATTTTCTCCAGGACCTAAGAAGTAGCCTTCTGATACTACTTTATTCAGTCTCAAATGATGTGATAAAGATGCAGTCTAGAGCTCTACCACTCAAATTAGCTCTCAACCTCTCTATATGGGTGTCACATGATGTCAAGCTGCTAAGGTGATTATGTTTATTCTCACATGCTTCAGGCTCAAATTTGACTGGCAAGAGTTCTTTTTCCCCCAAAATTTGAACCAAAGCCCTGAACCAATATTATTTGCCCAAATGCAATAATATGTTAATTTCTGAAACAATCACAATTGCTGGGCATGTAGAATGTCTTAGTTTTATAATACCTATTCATCATTTACAACAAAGTTTGAGTAGAATCTCCACAGAAACTATGCAGGTGTTCCATTTCTAAGAGATTAGTCAAAGAAAATAAATGAATTAAAAAATAAGAGTATAGTATAGGAAAAGCTGAAAGTCTAGTTTCAAAACCAAAAGCTGATACTTGATAGTTATACCCCCTTTCCTTTGGCAATTGACATAACCTCTCTGTGTCTCAGATTTCTTCATAGACTACATCTATAAAGTGAAAGTAATAATAATAATAAACCTCAAAATTGTGATTACACGTTAATGTAAATATTTAAAACAACTCTGGATACATACTGAGTGCTCAATAATAGTTATTTTAATATCTGCTAAGTGGAAACTGTGTGTTTCTATATAAGTGTGTGTATGTGTACACCCTAAGAAATTTATAAGCCAACCAGCAACCCTCAATACTGCTCTGCCTATGGAGTAGCCATTCCTTTACTTTTCTAATGAACTTGCTTTCACTTTACTCTTAAAAAGAAAATAAGAAAACAAAAGAATTTAAATTTAACAATGATCAGTTTGTGTGCTATCTTTAAGGAGCGACAATATTTTTAGGTATTTAAACTTCAATGCAAGTAGCACTTCCATTTATTTTGTCTTTTAATAGTCAAGGAACTCATCCAAGGAAAATAAAATAAATAAATAAATAAATAAATAAATAAA
>NW_016866074.1:0-883 GCF_001698545.2 Rhinopithecus bieti | reverse complement strand
ACTCATATATTTTCCTTTTTTGACTCATGAACTGTAGGCTACTTGTAAACTGAGTGATTTATATAATGCTCAGCATATTGTAGACACGTAAAATGTGCATGAAAATAATGAACATAAACATTTTAGATTAAGACATATTTGATAATACTCATCGTGTTACACATATACTGGCAAATTACCTCATCTTTCTGAAACTCGACTTCCCAGGACATTAAAAGAGATGAAGTTGCTATAAAAATGAAATTAGTTGGCATATGTAAAGTTTCTTCCAAAACATCATAGCCCCAAATAGGTTTTCAATAAATATTAGGTATATCACTCATTAGTTGATTATTTGTACACCATGTCCTGAACACCTACATGTTGAGATTAATAGAAGTTCAAAAAAATATTGCAAAGTAAAACTGGGGAAGTAGATAATTCTTTTTTTTTCTGTTTGATAGAATGTTTATTTGTTCATTAATTCACTTACATATTTGTATGATGACTATTTACATCATACTTTTTAAAATTAATTAATTTTTTATTATAGTTTAAGTTCTAGGGTACATGTGCACAATGTGCAGGTTTGTTACATATGTATACATGTACCATGTTGGTGTGCTACACCCATTAACTGGTCGTTTACATTAGGTATATCTCCTAATGCTATCCCTCCCCAATCCCCCCACCCCACGACAGGTGCACCAGCTAGAATGGCGATCATTAAAAAGTCAGGAAACAACAGGTGCTGGGGAGGATGTGGAGAAATAGGAACACTTTTACACTGTTGGTGGGACTGTAAACTAGTTCAACCATTGTGGAAGACTTAGAGTATAATAAAGTATAATAAATATAACTTAAAGTCTAATAAAAAATTAATTAATTAATTAATTTTAAAAAG
>NW_016866073.1:0-882 GCF_001698545.2 Rhinopithecus bieti | reverse complement strand
TGTCCATCAATGACGGACTGGATTAAGAAAATAATAGATTTTTTGAGAACTGTTTAAACTCTCGAATTAGCTTTTGACTAAGTCAAATAAGTGGGGACAAAATTTAAATTTTCCCTGTTACAAGGATCTTAAAAAAAATCTATGACCGTAACATAACAGATTCTGGTTGTTTTATTTTAGCATTTTTTCCATCAAAAGACTACAAAAAATGCTAGATTTTTGTATACCTCCCTGTTGAATAGTAGTGAGCCCTGAAATATTTTATGCAATGGAAAATTAAAACTTCCAGTATACACATGTGTAGTGCAACATTTCATAACCTTATGTGAGATCCAGAAATAATAACCATAGGAAAAAAATTCAAACATAGTCATTATGTGTTTATATAACATAATTTACTCTATAAGTTATCAAAATTACTATATTTTGTTATATATAATATATAATAATATAGCAACATTCTCCTTTTTCATTGATTCATCTTGAGTACATGCTCAGACTTTTGACTACATGTCTTGTCCTTCCATAAATATGTGTCTACTTCTTCTCATTTACCTGCCTAGAGAGTTGACTCTTTGCTTTCTGAGACTTGCACTTCATCTGTTCTCCTTAAGTCCCCACTGCCAGACTGCATGCCTATATGTTGCATTCCTTAATTATTCTACATATCAAATCTACAAATACTATTAAAGAAATAAAACATTTCTTAGATGCATTAAACTCAGCCTGGAAAGTATATTTTGCTTTTTTAGATTCAAATTTAATCCAGCTCTGAGAACAGAAATAACCTGTTATTATGCTTTTCAGAAACATAATGTACTGTATATGAATTACTTTTAGGTCTATTCATACAACAATATTTCTGAAAATTCCACTTGCGTT
>NW_016866072.1:0-1248 GCF_001698545.2 Rhinopithecus bieti | reverse complement strand
GTTTATGCCATTCTCCTGCCTCAGCCTCCCGAGTAGCCGGGACTACAGGCGCCCACCACCTCGCCTGGCTAGATTTTTGTATTTTTTAGTAGAGACAGGGTTTCGCCGTGTTAGCCAGGATGGTCCCGATCTCCTGACCTCGTGATCCACCCGCCTCGGCCTCCCAAAGTGCTGGGATTACAGGCTTGAGCCACCGCGCCCAACCTAATAGGTATCTTAAGTATACACTTTAGGTTTTGACAAATGTATACATCCATGGAGCCTTCATCAGGATCAAGACCTACATGGTACATTTCTGTACCCCAGGAAGTTCCCTCCTATCCTTCTCCAAGCCCACCACCTCCATCACTTTCAGATTTCTAGAACCTAAATTAGTTTTGGCTGTTCTTGAAGTTAGTATAAGTGAAAATTTGGGTCTGGCCTTCATTCACAATGTAATGTTGTAATGTTTCATTCACTATAGTTTCCCTTTCTATTGCCAAGGGGTATACCATTGTATGCAGATGCCACAGTTTGCATCAGTTTCTGTTGATGATACTTGGGCTGTTGCCAGTTTTTGGCTATTGGGATAAAGCTGTCCTGAATCCGCTTTCATTTTCTCTCTCTGAGATGCTCTGTGGTTCCGTGTCTCCTGCTTCCTAGCCCTGCAACCCTGGGCAAGTGTCTTAATCTCTCTGCTTGGGTTTCCTCATCTGTAAAATGGTAGGTTGGAAAATAACTCAGGGTTGGGACTAGCATTAAAAAAAGAGAGATAGGGTCAGACACGCCTATAATCCCAGCACTTTGGGAGGCTGAAGTGGGAGGATCACCTGAGGTCAGGAGTTGGAGCCTAACCAGTCCCTGTTTCTACATTTTAAAAACTTGAAGTTTTTCAAATGAAATGGAACTTGAGAGTGAATGACACGGAACTGCACACAGTGCATCATATATGTAAATAGAGTTTTGTGTGTGTATGTGTATACTAAACTGTAAAATGTATTTGTTATGACTTAGGCAAATCGGTTTGCCAAGCACTATATGTGCCTTTGTAAGCAAGGAAGTTGAACTCTCCTGAGGTTATTTAGTAACAGGTATTTCTAGCTTCAGCATGTCTAAAGCAATCACTTTCATAGTGCTTGCTGTGAGCCAGGTACTATTTTAAAAGCTTTCCGTGATGAAGGGGTGGCCTGCCCCTCCACACCTGTGGGTGTTTTTCGTTAGGTGGAACGAGAGACTTGAGAAAAGAAATGACACAGAGACAAAGTATAG
>NW_016866071.1:0-607 GCF_001698545.2 Rhinopithecus bieti | reverse complement strand
GAGACAGAGTTTTGCTCTCGTTGCCCAGGCTGAAGTGCAGTGGTGTGATCTTGGCTCACTGCAACCTCTACCTCCCGGGTTCAAGCTATTCTCCTGCCTCAGCCTCCAGAGTAGCTGGGACTACAGGTGCCTGCCACCATGCCTAGCTAATTTTGTATTTTAGTGCAGACGGGGTTTTACCATGTTGGCCAGGATGGTCTTGAACTCCTGACCTCAGGTGATCCACCCTGCTCGGCCTCCCAGATTGCTGGGATTACAGACGTGAGCCACTGCACCTGGCCTTTTTTCACATTTTTAAAGAATTATTTAAAATTAGCTATGTTATCTTACCAAAAATTTTTCAACAGCACAAAGAAATATTAAGTAGCCAAACTTAGAACAAACCAAAGAGGTTATGCAGGTCTACATAACCACTTTGAGATAAATGCAATTATCAAGAGAACATACCATTTTAAAATACCGCGCAGAATTTATAACAGAGAAAAGTCACTGACATAATTTTTTTTTCAGTCTAATCTTTTCTTTTACTTTTTCACCAGAGTTTGACAATTTTCTAAAATAATCTTTTAGGGAGCAAGAACTTCCCATTTGAATTGATATTTGTAGT
>NW_016866070.1:0-606 GCF_001698545.2 Rhinopithecus bieti | reverse complement strand
ATCTTTTAGTATCTCTTTTCTTTCTATTTAAATATATTTTTCTTAAATTCTTCTCTACTTTATATACCTGTTTTGTTTTGGTAATTGGCCTTTCTCTGGATATATATTTTTTACTCTCTCAAACTATTTAAAAACAGTTCGTGTCACTTTGTTTTATGTGTTTCTCTTGTGGGCAGCATATGGGTACATTTAATTTTTTTTTTTGAGACGGAGTCTCGCTCTATCGCCCAGGCTGGAGTGCAGTGGCGCGATCTCGGCTCACTGCAAGCTCCGCCTCCCGGGTTTACACCATTCTCCTGCCTCAGCCTCCCGAGTAGCTGCCCCTGATAATCTCCATGTTTAATGGTTTTATTAATCTTTTGTGTATATTTTACTGACGTGATAAAATTATTTATGCTGTCTTTTTTCCTTTTCTTTATTATCTTTTGATTTGCTACTATTTTTATTTTCCCTTTCTAACATCTGTGGGATGAATAACTTTTTAAACTATTCTTCTTTTAATAAGATAAGGTTTGCACTTGTATTACTTTAGTGGTATTCATACATGTTAGCATACACAGCAAGTTTAAATTTATCTAACAGCTTTAAGGTTATTTGGTAGTCCCG
>NW_016866069.1:0-609 GCF_001698545.2 Rhinopithecus bieti | reverse complement strand
GGGGCGGCGCGGGGAGCGGAGCGGAGAGCGGGAGCGCGGGGAGGCTCTTTGTTCTGTAATCCCAGTAAGATTGCCAGCCATTCGCCCCGGCCCTAATCCCAGCCCCGCGCAACACCACCCTCCATTGGCTGCCATTTACATACGGGATTAGCCCGCCCCGCGCCCAGCGCCCCTGCGTCCCCCCCTTGCTACCCCGCGCCCCTGCGTCCCGGGGATCTGGGCATCGCGGTGGGGAGAGCGCGCCGCACCCCTCGGCCCCGGACCTGCGGGGAGGGGCGGTGGCGCCCTCGGTCCCCCCCCAGCCCCGGATTAGAAAAGCCTGGGCGCGCCCCCACCTACCCTCACCGCCCCCCACCACCACTGGGAGAGCAGCGGGGCGCAGGGGGCTGGGGCTGGAGAGTCAAGGTCACCCAGCTGGAAAGTGCGGAGGCCCTGAGTGTCCTGGGCGGTCACTCCCGCCTGGCCCGGGTTCTAGTCCTAAAGCTTGGGCCAGGTACCTCTTACAGCCTTTGTCCCCCTCCCGCCCCTGAGATGTGCAGGAAGGCAGTGACATGCCGAAAGTCGCAGCAGAGCCAACTGGACTCTTGGTCCCATCTTGTCTGATGGGAC
>NW_016866068.1:0-1422 GCF_001698545.2 Rhinopithecus bieti | reverse complement strand
CATTAAATTTCTTAATACTATGAAACATTATTAAAAGCAGTATTACTGTAATATATTCTCAATTATAAAAATTACCACTGATTCTGTTATAAGCCATGAAGAACACTGCTCTGTTGGTTTATTTATCATACCTTTAGATGTAGTGAACTAGCTTAGTGCAAAGATTAATAGCTGAATCTATGTGGAAAAAATTAAATGCCTTTTTCCCCAATGGCTACAGACCTGTGCTTCTAACATTATATTCAAAATTGAACCCAACCTTACTTTCATAGCTTCCTCCAAAAGCAGCTGTTTTCTATGCATCCATGCTAGAAGAAATGAAGCTTAAAGCTTCATGTTGAATGTACAGCATGAGTAACAACTAAATGACAGGGATAATAAATACTGATGGATAATTTTTTCAAGAATGCTTTTGGAGATAAAGTACTGATCAAAACGCCCTAAGAGTATAAACCCGGACTAACAAGCTTACACAATCACTGCACAGTAATGTTTTCTGTTTTTAGAGCTTCCACAGCCCTTTTTCAAGTTTCCACTACAGTGAAAGCAGTATTGTTAGATTTCACAAGGGAATGGAAACATTTATACATGATGCTTTTTGGACTACCTATAAAAGATAGTACTATATCCATCTTACGTGTTTTCAAAAAGTGTAATGGCACTCAGTTTCTTAATTATGCAAATACAAATACAAATATCTTGACAATATAAGTAACCTCATATCTACTAGCTGAACATTCATCTAACCAGAAATCTACTGTTCTGGCAACAAAACTACCTTAAAAGATTTCTGGACAGGCGTGGTGGCTCACGCCTGTAATACCCACACTTTGGGAGGGCAAGGCAGGCGGATCACGAGGTCAGGAGATGGAGACCATCCTGGCCAATACGAAACCCATCTCCACCAAAATACAAAAAATTAGCTGGGCGTGGTAGTGCGCAGGTAGTCCCAGCTACTCGGGAGGCTGAGGCAGGAGAATTGCTTGAATCTGGGAAGCGGAGGTTGCAGTGAGCCAAGATTGTGCCACTGCACTCAAGCCTGGTGACAGTACGAGACTCCATCTCAAAAAAAAAAAAAAAAAGGATTTCTGACCCAACTACAGAACATTTTACTCATTCAAAAACATGTTTGGGCTGGCTCAAGGTGGCTCATGCCTGTAATCCCAGCACTTTGGGAGGCCGAGGCAGGTGGATCACCTGAGGTCAGGAGTACCAAGACCAGCCTGGCCAACATGGTGAAACCCCGTCTCTACTAAAAATACAAAAATTAGCCAGGCACAGTGGTGTGCATCTATAATCCCAGCTACCAGGGAGGCTGAAGCAAGACAACCACTTGAACCCAGGAGGCAGGCGTTGCAGTGAGCTGAGATCACGCCACTGCACTCCTGCCTGGGACATAGAGCAAGACTCTGTCTCAAAAAA
>NW_016866067.1:0-1422 GCF_001698545.2 Rhinopithecus bieti | reverse complement strand
CATGCCTGTGTCCTGAATGGTATTACCTAGGTTTTTTTCTAGGGTTTTTTATGGTATTAGGTCTAAGAAATGGGGAAAGGATTCCCTATTTAATAAATGGTGCTGGGAAAATTGTCTAGCCATAAGTAGAAAGTTGAAATTGTATCCTTTCCTTACTCCTTATATGAAAATTAATTCAAGATGGATTAGATCCTTCTTTTTAAAATCTAAATTCTTCAAAATACATGAATTATTATGTTACTACTGATATTATACACAGCTACTATCTTAATGTGTTAAATGTGTTATGTTGGGCACTATGGATGATACAGAGGACTTTATGTAATACTGGCTTTGCAATGTTTACATCCCAATGAGAAAAAAACAAAACAAAACATAACGAAAATGGTGAAGATCCACATGTTGGTTTATATGCATGAAGGAGTCTTGAAGAAAAAAACTAAAAAAAAAGTAGTTCCTATAATGTGTCGGTTACTGGGAGACAACATGAACAAAAGTAATATGAACAGTTTCCTCATGGAGTTTAGAAACTAAACGGAAGTGCAGTGTGACCAAAACTTCCTACTCCAGCCTTATTTCCCTTCTTTGATATTCTCCCAATTTTTAGGCTATTTTCACTAATATTACATTTTAACAAGTTATTTCTTTGCCCAGAAATTTCTCCTGTCTCCTCTTAGTTTAGTTCACTCACTCCTATCTAAAAGCCGAGTGTTATTTTCCAAGAACCTTTCCCTGGCCTCTGTGACCAGGTTGAAGTCTTCTAAAACAGACACTTTTAGGACTGTATGTTACCTTTTAGCTCTGTTATCATTTACATTTTTAATTTGTTTGTTGAATATATGATTACCCACTACCTTATCAACTAAAAGGGAAGCACTACAAAACTAGGGACCATATCTGCTTTATTTACCATTATATCCTCAATTTATAGCACAATTTTGGCACATAAGTCGATTTTCAATACATATTTGTTGAATGAAGTGAATCCTGTTTCCTATCCTATAGCAAGAGTCTCTAGAGGATTGACTAAACCTAAGATCTATTGATATGTCTCAGTTGAGTAAGATTAATTTGTGAATGTGTGATATTCAGAAAGAATATTTCCACTGAAAGTGCATACTTGGTGACCTGGGTATCAATTCTTGTTGCATTTCATTTGATGTATCCAAGGAGTAAAAAAATATTAAAGTGCTCTCAGATTTACATTTATACCATTATTTTCTCAAAATATGATATACAAATATTATGTATAAGAACCTGGGTTGCTATGTAAGTACCTGACTAGCTAGGAAGAAAAAGTTGGAAATGTTATACTTCTAAATTTTCTTCTCCACTTAGTCCTCTTGCTGTTTCTCTAGTTTCCCCTCTCTAACCCTGTGGCCATTGGACTCTCATTAGCACCTCAATGACAGATTTCTCATA
>NW_016866066.1:0-1627 GCF_001698545.2 Rhinopithecus bieti | reverse complement strand
TACACACACGTGAAAGAATAGAGACACGTAGAACCAATAGAGACAGACATATGCAGAGACACAGACTCAGACACCTAGGGACACAGAGACACAAGATCACACCAAGTCAGGGTCCCAGGAACACATGTACAGACACTCAGGGACTCACAGAGATCCTCCAAGATGCTACGAGTGAGGAGATATCCCCTATGACTGCACAAATGCCACTCCCACACACCAGATGGCCAAACATCCATGTGACTAGCTCCAGATGCACAGGCAATCATACACACACACACACACACACACAGCAGGACACACTCTAGGCCACACATCCCACGAGAAGAAACACAGGATACTCACACTCATGGAAACACATGCTCCTGGCCATCCGCTACTATAGGCACATGCACACACACACACACATGTCCACACCATCCTCAGACTCATCCAAGCTCATGGCCCTGAAGCAGAAATACCCTTCCCAGGCACAAGGACATGCACAGAGAGAAAGAGACACAGGTCTAGGAAGACGAACCATGGACTACCATGCTCCACACCCCAAAACACACAGGGCCTATGCTGCCACACAGAATGGGCCTTGGGTCCTGGGGTTCATTTCCTGGAAGGGGGTTGAGGATGGCCCTCTCTCTTTCTCAGACCCAGCCTTGTCCTGACCAGTGTGGATGAGTTCTCCATCCTTTCTCTGTGCCCAGGCTTCTTTCTCTGCCCACTTCCCCACCCCAGACCCACAGACACGTGGTGGCCACCAGGGACCTGGGCCGGCCCCCACAGCATGCACAATCCAGAGTCCCCAGGGCCTCCCCTCCCAGGGAGACTGAGGCAGGGGGGCTAGGTGAGACTGGCCTCCTCTCTGATGGCCTGAGAAGGCCTGAAGAGGCCAGAGATCCAGCCAGGTGGGGAATCGTGGGCTGGCCTTCCTACCTGCGGAGGACACCCCCCAGGAGGGAGGCGTTGAGGCACTCAGGAGGCGAGAGTCGCCGCTGCACCTCCCCCACCGTCACCTTGTACTTGGATGTTGAGCTGAGCAGTGAAAGCCGGCCGGGCACAGAGCAGAAGACCTCACCAGGATTCGTGATGCCGCCCACCAGGCTGTCTTTGGCCAAGGAGAGGGCTGAGAGGCTGCTAGCTTTGGAGGGGATGGGCACTGTGGAGAAGAGCAGGGAGAGGGAAACGATGAGCCAGAGACCACCGCACACAGCCCCACTCGAGGGAGGGTCTGGTATCTTTGCTTTATGAAGGGAGAAACTGAGGCACGGTGAGATGAAAGTGACTCGCCCAAGTTCCCTCAACTGATGGATGTGAACTCGGAGACTGAACTCCGAGCTGTCTGGCTCTTGAATCTGTGTCCCCCTCACTGAACCAGGCTGGTCCTATCTTAAACTCAAACAGCTCCAGCAGAATCTTGGTGTTTTAGTGGATGCCATCAGAGAGGGACTTGGATGTAAGGATATGAGTGTGAGCTGGAGGCAGGACCCCTAGGGCCCTAGGGCTGGGCAATCACAGGGAGTCCCCAGATCCCCTCTTCCCACCCGTGATTCCCACGTCTTTCCTCCCCACCCTCCCACCCCACCCCTACATCAATGAGGGGCCTGGAGACTGTGGGCTCCACATCCCTGGGACAGGG
>NW_016866065.1:0-1420 GCF_001698545.2 Rhinopithecus bieti | reverse complement strand
AAAACAGCAAATATATGTTAATATTTGAATTGCTTTTAAAATGGATTAATTTGGGTTTATTTAATTATCAATATTTTAAATTATTGGTTATCTGTCTTATATACCTACAAAATAAATTTTAAAAGCATTAAATAATTTAAACTAACATCCAGTGGCATCAGTCTCAAAGTGTCCATTCTAGAAGTAATTCTCAAATAACAGATGTGGTTTTCCTCTTTTATCCTAATGCGTATCTTATATAACAAATATTATTTATTTGTAGTTATTTCTCCTTTATTTCCCAAAATCATAAAATGATGAGAGACTAAATACAGCTCTATTAGAAAACACTCAAAGTATTGTAAACCTGACATATAATCTGAACTATCACCATATGGGATTGAAACTCTATGAGTCTAGTTTTTTTGTGTCCTTCATTAAAATGGTGACTATTATCATTTTTTAAAAAATCTAGAATTGAATAGTTACCTTTATTATAGAATTGTGAGTAGTAAAAAAAGTGTAATCAATATTTATGAGAAAAAGTGACCCACAATCACCCAGAATCTTATATTTCATGTTATTACCTTTGATATTTTAGTTTGTCTATATTTTATTTTTGCATATATATACACACACATAAATATATACTATATATGAATGAATTCATACTACATGAAGTGTTATATGATTTTTTTTCACATAAAATAAATATACAATACATTGTTTTGCCTTATTGATTGATATAACCAAATAATACGAATTGTGTGGCATAAAATGTAAATAAATGTAATAAGATGTATTTGTTCAATTAGGTTTTCAGTGAGATTCTGCTATAAGTAAGTGACACAAAATTTAGAAGTTGAAAATAAATGGTCACCTTCCTCAAGGATGCTAGATCTCTGTGTTAGTCATTTTGCATTGCAGTAAAGGAATACTTGAGGCTGAATAGTTGATAAGAGAAAGAGATTATTTGGCTCACAATTCTGCAGGTTATACAAGAAGCATGGGGTGGCATTTGTTTGTGGTAAAGACCTCAGGAAGCTTTTAACCATGGTGGAAGGTGAAGGGGAAGTAGGCATGTCATATTGCAAGAAAGTGAACAAGGCGGGCAGAGAAAGGTGCCAGGTTCTTTTAAACAATCAGCTCTCTTGTGAGCTCACTCATTACCATGAAGATGTTAGGACATGAGGAGGACACCAAACTGTTTATGAGGGACCTGCCTCCATGACTAAAACACCTCTCACTAGGCCCACTTCCAAAACTGGGAATCAGGTGTTAACATGAGATTTTGAGGGGACAAATTTCCAAACTGTATCAGTTTATTTTGGGAAAGAAAAAAAAGTAAAGAAGTTTACTTTTAGATTGCAATGTTAAGAAATAACAACACAAAAGGAAAGAAAAAAATGGTTTTTGAGAGAGGTTTTGAAAATACAGAGAA
>NW_016866064.1:0-2080 GCF_001698545.2 Rhinopithecus bieti | reverse complement strand
ATATGCAAACATCTCCATAAACCTTTTAGTGCATAAAGAGCAGCATTGCCGTTTGCACGCCCCACCTTCAGCCCCAAGGCGGTTTTCTCCTTTCTCAGTAAACAGAACATACAATTGGGTTTTACACCATGATGTTCCATTGCCCAGGGACAGGCAGGAGACAGATGCTTTTCTCTATCTGAACTACCAAGAGGCCTTCTTTCCTCTTATACTAGTCCTCCTCAGCACAGACCCTTCACGGGTGTCAGGCTGGGGACGATCAGGTCTTTCCCTTCCCACGAGGCCATATTTCAGACTATCACATGGGGAAAACCTTGGACAATACCTAGCTTTCCTAGGCAAAGGTCCCTGCGACCTTTGGCAGTGTACGTGTCCCTGGGTACTTGAGATTAAGAGAGAGGTGATGACTTTTGCAACCATAATGCCTTCAGGCACTTGTTTAACAAAGCACACCCTGCACAGCCCAAAATCCGTTAAACCTTGAGTCTCCACAGCACTTGTCTCTTGCAAGGACAAGGTTGGGGTAGGGTCACAGATCAACAGCATCTCAAATACAGAACAACATGGAGCCTCTTACGTCTGCTTCTTTCTATATAGACACAGTAACAGTCTGATCTCTCTTTTGCCCCACACTCATAGTCCCCAGCCCTAGGCAGCCAAGAAGCTATGATTTGCCTGTTTTGGACACCTTTTTTTTAGACGAAGTCTCACCCCAGGCTGCAGTGCAGTGATCTCGGCTCACTGCAACCTCCGCCTCCTGGGTTCAACAATTCTCCTGCCTTATGCCTTAGCCTCCCAAATAGCTGGGATTACAGGCACCTGTCACTATGCCCGGCTAATTTTATATTTTAGTAGAGACTATTTTAGTAGAGACGGAAGTTTCACCATGTTGACCAGGCTGGTCTTGAACTCCTGACCTCAGGTGATATGCCCGCCTTGACCTCCCAAAGTGCTGGGATTACAGGTGTGAGCCACCACACCTGGCCTGGACACCTTATGTAAATAAAATCATAAACTGTGACTTTTTTTTTTTTTTTTTTTTTTTTTGGCACACAGTCCCACTTTGCCACCCAGGCTGGAGTGCAGTGGTGCAATCTTGGCTCACTACAACCACCACCTCCCAGGTTCAATCATTTCTCATGCCTCAGCCTCCCAAGTAGCTGGGACCACAGGTGTGTACCCCCCACACCTGGCTGATTTTTGTATTTGTGGTGGAGATGCAGTTTCACCATGTTGGTCAGGCTGATCTCGAACTCATGACCTCAAGTGATCCATCTGCCTCGGCTTCCTAAGTGCTGGGATTGCAGGCATAAGCCACTGCACCTGGCCTCACTGACTTTTTTATTGCCAAATAATATTCCATCGTATGGATTGGATATATCATGTATCCATGTTATTAGCTGATGAATATTTGGATTGTTTTTACTTTTGGGCTATTAATACTGTCTGGTTAGGCCAGGCACAGTGGCTCACACCTGTAATCCTAGAACTTTGGGAGGCTGAGGCAGGGAGATCACCTAAGATCAGGAATTCGAGACCAGTCTGGCCAATATGGTGAAACACCATCTCTACTAAAAATACAAAAATTAGCCAGGCATAGTGGCATGTGCCTGTAATCCTAGCTACTTGGGAGGCTGAGGCAAGAGAATTGCTTGAACCTGGGAGGCAGATGTTGCAGTGAGCCGAGATGGTGCCGCTGCACTCCAGCCTGGGAGACACAGCAAGACTCTGTCTCAAAAGGAAAGAAAAATAATAATGCCTGGTTAAAGAACTCAAGAATGTTGGCTATCAAGACAAATAGTATCCACACTTCAGTTTTGTGGGAATGTCCTAATCAGGGGCCTGTGGACCAGCTGCCTGTTTTTACTAGAATGTGGTCATGCTAATTAATACTTCATTACCCATTATAGGTTGTCTCCGGATGCTTTCATCCAACAGAGTGAATAGTTATAACACAGACTGTGTGGCTCAAAAGCTATCAAGTATTTACTGTCTGGTTTCCTGGCTTAATCTGTTGTTGAAACCTTGAGTTTTAGAAGAAGTCTTCATGTTTACTAAATTCTTTTTCTTGTTTTTGGGA
>NW_016866063.1:0-849 GCF_001698545.2 Rhinopithecus bieti | reverse complement strand
AAACATTTCTTAAATTGTCAAAATTACTATAAAAGTTCTGTGAAAATAACAGCTGTTAGCTTCAGGAATTTTGTTAATTCTCTTGTACATTTTCATGTGTATAATAATATTTGAACAGAAAATAATGCATCACAGATGTTAAAAAAGAGGATTAGTTGAACTGGCAAAAGTATGTAGGCAAAAAATTATAAAGGGCATTAGCTTTAATAAATTAATTATCAGTAGTATTTCTTAGTAGCTGAATATTTATTTCCATATATTTTTTTCTTTTGTGTATATAAATTTAAGGGGAAAAGTACAGTTTTGTTACCTGGATATATTGTGTAGTGGTGAAGTCTGGGCTTTTAGTGTAGACATCATCCAAATATACATTGTACCTATTTGTGTGTGTGTGTGTGTTTTTTTTTTTTTTTTTTTTTTTTTGAGATGGAGTCTCGGTCTGTCACCCAGGCTGGAGTGCAGTGGCGCAATCTCCGCTCACTGCAAGCTGTGCCTCCCGGGTTCATGCCGTTCTCCTGCCTCAGCCTCCTGAGTAGCTGGGACTACAGGCGCCCGCCACCACACCCGGCTAATTTTTTGTATTTTTAGTAGAGATAGGATTTCACCATGTTAGTCAGGATGGTCTCAATCTCCTGGCCTCGTGATCCGCCCGCCTCGGCCTCCCAAAGTGCTGGGATTACAAGCATGAGCCACCGCGCCCGGCCTTTTGTGATTTCAAGTATCTTCTCCTTGTAGCTACCTTTCTTCATCTAATTCTATTTATTTCAGGGTTTACCAACAAATTAAGTAAAAATATTTAAAATGTATGGTCACTTATGTGGAACTTATTTGAACAGAAAGCTCTGAATC
>NW_016866062.1:0-1625 GCF_001698545.2 Rhinopithecus bieti | reverse complement strand
CTTCTTTTTGGTTTTTCCTTGGGGATATTTCCTTTATCACCATAGGTTTCAATGCACTCGAAAATATCCTATTGCAGACTCCACAAAAACAGCATTATCAAGTAGCTCAAAGAAGAGAACAGTTTGGCTCTGTGAGATGAATTCACCCATCGCATAGCAGTTTCTCAAAAGGCTTCCTTCTAGTTTTTTATTAGAGGATATATACTTTTTCACTGATGTCCTCAATGTGCTCCCAAATAACCCTTTGCAGACTCCACGAAAACAGTGTTAGCAAACTGCTCCATGAAAAGAAAGGTGTAACTCTGTGAGATGAATTCACACATCACAAAGAACTTTCTCAGAATGCTTCTTTCTAGTTTTTATCTGAGGGTATTTCCTTTGCCACCATTGGCTTCAACGAAATCCAAAGTATCCTTTTCAGATTCCCCAAAAACTGTGCTATCAAAGTGATCCATTGAATGCATCGTGTAACTCTGTGACATGAAATCACAAACTGCAAAGGAGTTTCTCAGAAAGTTTCTTTCAAGTTGTTGTCTGGGGATATTTAATTTTTAAGAATAGGCTTCAATGTTCTTCAAAATATGCCATTGCAGATTCTAAGAGAACAGTGTTAGTAAACTGCTCAATGAACAGTGTAACTCTATGAGATGAATTCACAAATCATTAAGCAGTTTCTCAGAAAGCTTCTTTTTCATTTTTCTATTAGGATATTTCCTTTATCACTATAGGCCTCAATGCACTCACAAATATCCCTTTGCAGATTCCACGAAAACTGTGTTAGCAAACGGATCCATGAAAAGAAAGGTGTTTCTCCGTGAGATGAATTCACACATCACAAAGAACTTTCTCAGAAAGCTTCTTTCTAGTTATTATCTGAGAATATTTCCTTAGTTACCACAGGCTTCAGTGCAATATAAAATATCCTTTCTCTAATTCCCCAAAAAAAGTGCTACCAAACTACTCCATGAAATGAATCATGTATCTCTGTGAGATGAATTCACAAATCACAAAGTAGTTTCTCAGAATTTTCCTTCTAATTTTGCTTGAGGATATTTCCTTTGTCAACAAAAGCTTCACTGTACTCCAAAATATCCCATTTCAGATGAAAAGAACAGAGTGTTAGCAAACTACTCACTGAAGAGTACAGTGTAACTCTGTGTGATGAATTGATACAACACACTGCAGTTTCCCAGAAACCTTCTTCTTGGTTTTTATATGAGTATATTTTCTTTGTCACCATAGGCTTCAATGGGATCCCAAATGTCGTACTGAAGATTCCACGAAAAAGTGTTATCAAACTGCTCAATGAAAAGAATGGTGTAGCTCTGTGAGATGAACTCACACATCACAAAGCAGTTTCTCAGAAAGTTTCTTTCAATTTTTATCTGAGGATATTTTCCTTTTCACTATAAGTCTCAATACGTTAACAAAATCCCTTTGCAGATTCCATGAAAACAGTGTTAGCAAACTGCTCCATGAAAAGAAAGGTGAAACTGTGAGCAGAATTCACACATTAGAAATACTTTTTCATAAACTGTCTTTCTTGTTTTGTCTGAGGATATTTCCTACGTCACCATAAGCTTCAATATGATCCAAAATAACCTTTCTCAGATTCAACGAAAACC
>NW_016866061.1:0-1247 GCF_001698545.2 Rhinopithecus bieti | reverse complement strand
CGCTCCCGCGCCAGCTCCAGCCGCGCGCTCCCCTCTCGCTCGCGCCCGCGCCCCTGCCCCTGCCGTGCGCGCCCCCGGCGCCGCCCCTCCCCTCGTGCACTCTCGCTCGTAGAGCCGCGGAGCCGCGGAGGCCCAGAGAGGCCACAACTCAACGCCAAGTCGAAACCGACCGGGACCTCAATATTGATCCCGAACCCCAATAATGAACATGGACAGACCAAACTCATACTACATCCAGACCCTTCTAGTGGCTCCCAGTCCTAGCATGAACCTAATACCACTCTAGGACCCCATTTCCTCCCCATACAGATCTGAACCTGATACTGATCCCACACTTTGCCCTAAACCCAATATTGAGTCCAAAGCCCTTAATCTGCCCCCAAATTAGCACAAGTAGGAATTTTGTTCTGAACCTCTGTACTGATCCCAAATACCAATTCTAAATCTAAACCTCTTTATTACTTCTACCTGCCCTAACCTTGATAGTGACGCTGGCACCAACTCTGGACCTTAAATGGACCCCTGTGCTAATGCTAAGCCCCCAGTCCCTAATTGAACCCTAAAGTCCAAAAGCTACCTTGCTATGGACCGCAATTCTCTCTCTTCTGAACCCCAAGCCTTACATAAAACTCCAGTACTGCTCTCCCATTCCCAGATCAACACCAATGCACTCTGAATTGGGATTCTCAATTCCAGAGTTGGGATTGAGTCACCAGAAAAGGACCCCCAAACACAGATACTGACCTGAAACCCCACCCAACCTTGAGACCATTTAGGACCCTAAACCAACCCAGCTTTAATAATAATCTTGGAACCCAAGATGAGACTGGCTTTGCAGAAACCCCACACAAAGCCCCTTCATCCTCATGCTCACCCTCCACTTCTCTGACCTAGTGTCAACCCCAAACAGAGGCTGGCTAATACCCCAATATTATACCAATTCCAACTGTGAACCTTACATTGGCCTCGGAATTAAAGACGTGATAATGCCCTCCAAGTCAAATTTAAATCTCAGTATTGAGTTTCTGACTTCTCATATCAAACTCAAATGATGACCCTAGAAATGTCTGGGTGAAACCAATAACCTACCTGAAGATTTATTCCAAGACCTACTGATCAGAGGGATTTGATGAGCTTCAACCCAAGAGCCCCTGCCTCCAGACCCCACCCCCATGCAATCCATGCTGCAACCACTCAAGAGTCAGCCAAAGCCACACCAGCTCTTTCCTATCTACCGCCCCGCCCCC
>NW_016866060.1:0-609 GCF_001698545.2 Rhinopithecus bieti | reverse complement strand
TTAATTTTTTCCCTTGTGTCTTTCAGTCAATTTCAAACCCAGGTTCAATCATTCAAAATATTCTTATAGCCTGTATCCATTTCTCTCTCTTTTTTTTCCTTAGTAACTACTCTGATCAAATGTTTCTCTTTTCCTCTTTGCATCTTTATTCTTTTTACTCCTAAGTAAATCATCTTTTTCCTGCACATCTGTCAAATGCTGTGTCTTTTCTCCTTTAGTTCTTTACTGCCACAAAACTTAGTCTTACAGACTAAGTCCACAGAGCTAAAGACCAAAGTTGAATCAGCAGAGACTGATGAGGAATCAAATAAATGAGACCACACCTCCATGGACTTGTCTTTTCCATCTTTTACTACTTTTTATTCTTTTAATCATAAGTCTATTAATAATTCCCATTGCTATTACTCATGGAACAGAAGAAGTTGGCATCGTCCACTTAATTGTTTTTTTAAATTTGGTTTAATGCTTTATATTACAAAGTGTGTTCCTTTTACATATTCATTTCAGAAGGACAAAAAAGAAAAACTCCAACATTTTAAAAGTGCAAAGCAAAATAAAAATGCTAAACCATACACAAGTAATAAGGAAAAATTTTGTTGTCTGTTTGAG
>NW_016866059.1:0-609 GCF_001698545.2 Rhinopithecus bieti | reverse complement strand
CCTGGGTGACAGAGCGAGACTCCGTCTCAAAAAGAAAATAAATAAATAAATAAATAAATAAAATATATATATATGTGTGTGTATATATATATACACACACACACATTCGAGGCTGGATGTAGTGGCTCACATCTGTAATGCCAGGGCTTTGGGAGGCCAAGGTGGGAAGATCTCTTGAGCCAGAAGATCAAGAACAGCCTGGGCAACATAGACTCTGTTTCTACAAAAATTTAAAAATTAGCCAGGCATGGTAGTACATGCCTGTAGTCCTAGCTATTTGGGAGGCTGAGGTGGGAGATTACTTGAACCCAGGAGGTAGAGGCTGTAGTGAGCTATGACCATGCTGCTGCATTCTAGCCTGGGTGATAGAGTGAGGCTCTGTCTCTCACAGGTGTGCTCTCTCTCTCTCTCTCTCTATTAGAGAATGGATATGGACATCTATTAGAGAATGGATTATCTCTATTATAGAGAAAGAGAGAGAGAGAGTTTTTGGTCATCTATTTTTGGTCATATATAGTATATATATATATATATAGAGAGAGAGAGAGACTCATATATATTAATATATATTAAATATAGGGCCAGGCGCGGTGGCTCAAGCCTGTAATC
>NW_016866058.1:0-895 GCF_001698545.2 Rhinopithecus bieti | reverse complement strand
TGGTTGGTTTTGACATATAAAACAATGTATGACATATAAAAGTATATCATGTTGTATGTGCTCTTTTGAAACGTCTTTTAGCTTGTTATATTGCTAAGATTCACCCATATTGTTTTAGTTAAAGATCACTTCTAAAGTAGTGCATATTTTCTGATAAAAGAAATGATGCTCATTGGAGAAATTTTGGAAAACAGGAAATTTCAAGAAAGAAAATAAAACTCTCCATAATCCTGTATTTCTTTTGATCTTTGTCCAGTGCACACAGTATTTTTTTCTCACAAAATTGGAATTATGTTGCATAAGCAATAAATAAACAAGTAAATAGATAACTACAAATTTTGATAAGTACAATTAAGAAAATAAACAGTGTAGTTTACTTTCTGTATAATAATAATGGAATTGAAACCATTGAATTGTATACCATAAATGGGTGAATTTTATGATATGTAAATTCTATATCAATAAAGCTGTCTTTACAAAAGAATAATAGGGTGGGAGGACAGAGGACCAACTTAATGTAGACAAGGAAGAGCTCTAGTATGCTATATAGAAAGAGAGACTGGGCTGGCTGTGGTGGCTCACACCTGTAATCCCAGCACTTTGGGAGGCCGAGGTGAGTGGATCACCTGAGGTCACGAGTTCAAGACCAGCCTGGCCAACATGGTGAAGCCCTGTCTCTGCCAAAAAATACAAAAATGAGCTGGGCGTGGTGATAGGCACCTGTAATCCCAGCTACTTGGGAGGCTGAAGCAGGAAAATTGCTTAACTCTAGGAGGCGGAAGTTGCAGTGAGCTGAGAGTGTGCCATTGCACTCCAGCCTGGGTGACAAAAGCAAAACTCTGTCAAAAAAAAAGAAAGAGAGAGAGAAAGAAAGAAAGGAGGGAGGGAGGGAGGG
>NW_016866057.1:0-559 GCF_001698545.2 Rhinopithecus bieti | reverse complement strand
CTCCCTCCCTCCCTCCCTCCCTTCCTTCCTTTCTTCCTTCCTTTCTTCTTTCTTCTTGAGATAGGGTCTTCTCAGGTGATCCTCTCACCTCAGCTTCCTAACTAGCTGGGACCACAGGCACACGCCACCATGTCCAGCTAATTTTATTTCTTGTTTTTGTAGAGATGGGGTCTTGCTATGTTGCCCAGGCTGGTCTTGAACTCCTGGCCTCAAGAGAGCCTCCCACCTTAGCCTCCAAAAGTGATGAGATTACAGGTGTCAGTCACTGCACTCAGCCAATTTTTCTTTCTTTTGTTAACTATATAAGTGGATTTACTTTACCAAGATTGCAGACCTTGCAGACCTCTGCATCTTGGTAAACATTAGCATTTCTTCTAAGAGTCTTCATTTTGTGGTTCACACACTCAGTCTGTTTTGGGGAAAGCCTGTTCATGTTCCAGAGACACTCCTCACCACATCCAAGCACATTTTTTCCTTTAAACATAAGAAGGGGGAATAGGAGTGTGTCTGGGTTTGGGAAAAAGATACATTTTTACGGGTTCTGGAGTTCTGAGGACAG
>NW_016866056.1:0-558 GCF_001698545.2 Rhinopithecus bieti | reverse complement strand
CTGGTGTGAGATGGTATCTCATTGTGATTTTGATTTTCATTTCTCTGATGTCCAGTTATGATGAACACTTTTTCATGTGTCTGTTGGCTGCATAAATGTCTTCTTTTGAGAAGGGTCTGTTCATATCTTTCACCCACTTTTTGAAGGGGTTGTTTTTTTCTTGTACATTTGTTTGAGTTCTTTGTAGATTCTGGATATTAGCCCTGTGTCAGATGAGTAGATTGCAAAATTTTCTCCCATTCTGTAGGTTGCCTGATCACTCTGTTGGTAGTTTCTTTTGCTGTGCAGAAGCTCTTTAGTTTAATTAGATCCCATTTGTCAATTTTCGCTTTTGTTGCCATTGCTTTTGTGTTTTAGACATGAAGTCCTTGCCCATGCCTGTGTCCTGAATGGTATTGTCTAGGTTTTCTCCTAGGATTTTTATGGTTTTAGGTCTAATACTTAAGTCTTTAATCCATCTTGAATTAACTTTTGTACAAGGTGTAATGAAGGGATCCAATTTCAGCTGTCTGCATATGGCTACCTAGCTTTCCCAGCACCATTTATTAAACAGGGAAT
>NW_016866055.1:0-1247 GCF_001698545.2 Rhinopithecus bieti | reverse complement strand
CTCAAAAGAAATTTGGAAATGATGTATTTTCTCACTCCTTTCATGTATACATGTAATTTTCTCTTTACCTTATAAATTACAACACTTGGCTGGGTGCGGTGGCTCAAGCCTGTAATCCCAGCACTTTGGGAGGCCGAGACGGGCAGATCACAAGGTCAGGAGATCGAGACCATCCTGGCTAACACGGTGAAACCCCGTCTCTACTGAAAAATACAAAAAAAAAAAAAAAAAACTAGCCGGGCGAGGTGGCGGGCGCCTGTATTCCCAGCTACTCCAGAGGCTGAGGCAGGAGAATGGCGTAAACCCAGGAGACAGAGCTTGCAGTGAGCTGAGATCCGGCCACCGCACTCCAGCCCGGGCGAGAGCGAGACTCCGTCTCAAAAAAAAAAAAAATAAAATTACAACACTTACAAATAATGTATTTCCCATATTTAAAATACATGGTGTCAACCTCAGCTAAGCCCCTAGAAGTACATTGTCGCCCTCATCTGAGATTTGTAGGACTGCAAGGGAATGTTTGGGGGTTTGGGAAGTCACTTATGGACATGTGAAGGTGGAGATGCCTGTTTGATGTCCCAGCAGAGAGAGGAGAGAACTGGACACAGGACTGTAGAGCTCAGGGGAGAGGACTGCAGGGAACATGGAGCCATGTAGGTGGGTTAAAGCCATGAGATGAAAAGGTTCAAGGTGATTTGAGTCAAATCACCTGTTTTTCGGAGGACTGGAATCCATTTAAAATTCAAATTACAACTAAGCATCACCCTCTCCTACAGGAAAAGCCACACACTCCATTTTGCCCATCATTTCTGGGTCAGTGTCACTCTGACTGAGCTTTTCTGGTCTTCTCCCTCACCTGTATGTTACAGGCAGGCTCACCGAGGTTCACAGCGGGGGACGTTTCCCCAAGTCATCCTGAAAAGCTGTGAGTTTTGGAAGGAGGGGTCGCTGGTCTTCATGTGATGGCCAGGAAGGGTCCACAGGCTGCGTTGGTCATCCTCCTCTAGAAAATTCCAGGACTGGCCATGTGTGGTGGCTCACTCCTGTAATCCTAGCACTTTGGAAAGCCTAAGCAAGCGGATCAGTTAAGCCGGATCAGTTAAGCTGAGGAGTTTGAGACTAACCTGGGCAACATGGTGAAACCCGTCTCCTGGATAGACGAGAATTGGCCTCCCACAGTGCTGGGATGACAGGCATGAGCCATTGCGCACGGCCTATATGTGTGTGTGTGTGTGTGTGTGTGTATATAT
>NW_016866054.1:0-560 GCF_001698545.2 Rhinopithecus bieti | reverse complement strand
TATGGCTGCATAGTATTCCATGGTATATATGTGCCACATTTTCTTAGTCTATCATTGATAGACCTTTGGGTTGGTTCCAAGTCTCTGATATTGTGAATAGTGCCACAATAAACATATGTGTGCATGTGTCTTTATAGCAGCATGATTTATAATCCTTAGGGTATATACCCAGTAATGGGATGACTGGGTCAGTGGTATTTCTGGTAGATACTTGAGGAATCACCACATTGTCTTCCACAATGGTTTAACTAGTTTACAGTCCCACTAATAGTGTAAAAGTGTTCCTATTTCTGCACATCCTCTCCAGCACCTGTTGTTTCCTGACTTTTTAATGATCACCATTCTAACTGGTGTGAGATGGTATCTCATTGTGGTTTTGATTTGCATTTCTCTGATGGCCAGTGATGATGAGCATTTATTCACATGTCTGTTGGCTGCATAAATGTCTTCTTTTGAGAAGTGTCTGTTCATATGCTTCATCTGTTTTTGATGGAGTTTTTTGATTTTTTCTTGTAAATGTGTAAGTTATTTCTAGATTCTGGATATTAGCCCTTTGTCAG
>NW_016866053.1:0-556 GCF_001698545.2 Rhinopithecus bieti | reverse complement strand
CACAACTGCAATGTTTGTTTTATTTTGGCTTTTATGTCTATACTCCACACAGCTTTTAAGGAATGAATTATGTAGCACTATTTTGGGTGGATGAGTTTTATTTTCTTTTAAAGCTGCCTTAATTCCATTTTTATTTTGCATTTTAGAATTGCCCTTGATTTACGAATCAGCCAGTTAATGTGATTCAGTTTTGACCTGTGGGATTTTAAAATTTTCCTGCCCTCAGAATTTAAGCAAAATCCATGATAGTATCAGCCCAAGAGTGTGTTACTATTTGTAAGCCCCACGGATCAATACGTAAACTATGGAGAAAAAGTAAAATTTCATATTTCCGCTCGTGAAAATTGAGGTGCTGAATAAGAATTGTGCTATTTCTCTATTAATATATTCTGTTAGAAGTAACTTTTCTAATGAAACAACAAATGTTTCTCAAAATCTAGAAAAGTGCATATAAAGTTTTGTTCATTTAGAACTCAGTATTCTGGAGAAAACCAATGGTCAGTACTTTTGGTTTGAGTTATCTGAGATTATATTTTCAAAATGAATTTTAAGTAGA
>NW_016866052.1:0-856 GCF_001698545.2 Rhinopithecus bieti | reverse complement strand
TGAGATGGAATGTTGCTCTGTTGCCCAGGCTGGAGTTCAGAGGTGCAATCTCAGCTCACTGAAACCTCTTGCCTCCTGGGCTCAAGCAATTCTCCTGCCTCAGTCCCCTGAGTAGCTGGGATTACAGGTGGGCACCACCATGCCTGGCTAATTTTTGTATTTTTAGTAGAGATGGGGTTTCGCTATGTTGGCCAGGCTGATCTCAAACTCCTGACCTCCAGCAATCTGCCATCCTTGGCTTCCCGAAGTGCTAGGATTACAGACATGAGCTTGGATTAAAGGCATGAGCCTTGATCTGCTGTCCCACCATGCCTGTCTGGGGCCTTCTTTCCTTTTAGTTGCCTGAGGCAAATTAAAAATCCAGACTCTAAAGCCAGTTGCGCAGATGCCTACCCGTAGTCCCAGCTACCTTGGAGACTGAGGCAAGAGGATTGCTTGAGCCCAGGAGTTCAAGTCCAGCCTGGGAAACATAGCAGACGCTTCATCTCTAAAAAATAAAAAATGATAAAAAAAATTCCAGCCTCTAGGCCACCAGGGATTACCACAGGCCCTCAAGGCAAACACTGCTGTTCCTGTTCTCCTTCCAGGTCCTCCTCCTTCTGACCTCCAGTTATTCTGGTCTCCTTTACTTCCCTGTTAGCTCAGTCATGCTTTAAAGTATTTTTTATGTATTTATTAATTTCACCCAACACTCAAAGTAGTCTCTATTGACAGAGATTTCTCTGCACATCTAATTATCCATAATTTCAAAAACAAAAATTCTGACCAGGCGCGATGGCTCATGTCTATAATCCCAGCAGTTTGGGAGGCCGAGGCGGGCAGATCACCTGAGGTCAGGAGTTTGAGACCAACCTAG
>NW_016866051.1:0-853 GCF_001698545.2 Rhinopithecus bieti | reverse complement strand
GAAGTCTGAAGGCGCACTCACTTTTCCCAGGTGGTGGTGGCCATGCCTGCTGCTTCTACGTGGGCTAGAAATTGTGTCCCTGGCACCTCATCTGCCCAGACTCCGGAGCAGCCAAACCCCGGGATGGGAAGCACTTGCTGAAAACGAGCTTGTTCCGCCCTCAGGGAAAGCCTCTGGCCAGGGTGGCTTGTTTTGTTTTCTCTCCAAACTCAAACATACCTGTTCAGCAGCTTCCCAGCCCAGAGTGGGCCAGAAACGGGAAACAGCCTGGTGTAAAATGTGGGTGACGAGATGGAGAAACTATCCCCTCACCCTGGCAATGAGTCACCTTGTCTTATAATTCAATAAAACACCAGCTGGTCCCAGAGATCAGGAAAGGGAGAGAGGAGGGTTGTTGCTTTCGGGAGCATCATTTCAAAGATTCACACTGGGGCTTGGAGCTGAAGGGAGTGGGTGACAGTTTCCCCAGAAAACCGTAGACTCTTGGGAAGGACTTGCTTCCGGGGGTTTCTGGGAATTGAGGGCACCACTGCCTTTGTCTCCCGCTGCTCACTCACACCTTAGAGAGCCCCAGAGGGCAGTCGAGGGAGGGGTGAGTGTCATGCACGTCCGTGTGAAGAGACCACCAACCAGGCTTTGTGTGAGCAACATGGCTGTTTATTTCACCTGGGAGCAGGCGGGCTGAGTCCGAAAAGAGTCAGCGAAGGGAGATAAGGGTGGGGCCGTTTTATAGGATTTAGGTAAGTAAAGGAAAATTACAGTCAAAGGGGCTTGTTCTCTGGCGGGCAGGGGTGGGGTTACAAAGTGCTCAGTGGGGAGTCTTTTGAGCCAGGATGAGCCAGGAAAAGAAATT
>NW_016866050.1:0-1242 GCF_001698545.2 Rhinopithecus bieti | reverse complement strand
GATAAAAGCTTTTGTGTTTGAATAGAAGAGGTTATCAACGATCAGCATAGGTTTTTAACCTAAACATAAAATGGGATCTGTGCATCTGTCTTTCATGCAATGATTTATGTCTTTGACTCTGTTGCTGAGGAAACTGTGTGGTACAGTGGTCTTTGCGGTCAAGTCATCTGAATGTCAAGTGTTTAAATGTAGTCTCCATCACAACTGAAATTTTAGCAAGCAATTTAACCTTTCACAGACCCAGTTTTCTCATCTGTGAAATAGAGATAAGAATACATACTTTTGAAAGGATTTTATTAAGATTAAATGGGATTATATACACAAGGGTCCCTGTCCCTACTCAAACATATTCATCATTTATTTATAGTTACTAATAAAAGTCACAAGCTAAAAGGAAAGTTAAAAAAAGAAAAGTAAAATAAATAAATAATTTTAATTGGTTAGAATTTTACAAATAAAGCTCACTATCTGAATATAAAATACACTATTCTACCGATCTGCAATGCTCATATCCAAACAAACTTTAAAACCCAAAAAATGTTTCTTTTAAGATTGGTGCAAACTAATTTGGTGGCAAAACCTGATCTGTTGTGAGGCAATTTACACACTGTTTTGCTGCAGAAATTCTCATCTGTGATTACAATTGTTGCTCCAGACACTGCTTGTGTAACCGAATATGCATATTCCTAAAATACAAAGTATTTTGAATTCTGTAAAAACATCTGACACTAAGGATTCTGGAGAAGGAATCATGGTCCAATAAATTAATCAATTCTGACATAGCCTACATTGCATCAGGAAAAGATAGGTGGATGTCATGATCTCGAATATTGTCCCTATTTATTTTGCGATTTGCTTCTTTAACTCATTCATTTGCTTCATTCACTGTGCCGTTTAAAGAGGGGAAAGTGAGCAGAAGAGAGGAAAAAAGCAGAGTATATGGAGTATGTGCTGGAAGGTTCTACTTTGTCACGTTGTTTTCCTTCTGCTAGCTTGTGAAGTTGGTGAGTATTTTTGTAAAGAGAAACAATGTTAAAACCATTTAAGAAGACATTGGTTAAATTCAGATTTGAAGCTGTGAAACTGATTCTAAAATTTATGTTCAGCAATTTCTTGTTGTTTTAAGAAGCTGGAGACATAAAAGCTATCATGGAACAGAACCAAAGTTTTCTTGGGAAAGGTGACTTTTTGGGGGGATTATTAACCTTTCTGTACAGTGGTTCTGTTTCAGTTCAGAGTTTT
>NW_016866049.1:0-1627 GCF_001698545.2 Rhinopithecus bieti | reverse complement strand
AAAAAAAGAAAAAAAAATTTTCTCTCGTAATAATAAAAATTTTAAATTGGTTCTGATAATGCTTATCTTTTCATTATCATGTTAAGTCTAGTAACATTTACATATAAATGTGTATATACATACATATATATTATTATACTTTAAGTTCTAAGCTACATGTGCACAACATGCAGACTTGTTACATGGGTATACATGTGCCATGTAGGTTTGCTGCACCCATCAACTTGTCATTTACATTAGGTATTTCTCTTAAGTTATCGCTACCCCAGCCCCCCACCCCACAACAGGCACTGGTGTGCAATGTTCCCTGCCCTGTATCCAAGTGTTCTCATTGTTCAGTTCCTACCTATGAGTGGGAACATGCAGTGTTTGGTTTTCTGACCTTGTGATAGTTTGTGTAGAATGATGGTTTCCAGCTTCATCCATGTCCTTGCAAAGGACATGAACTCATCCTTTTTTATGGCTGCATATTATTCCATAGTGTATATGTGCCACATTTTCTTAATCCAGTCTATCATTGATGGACGTTTGGATTGGTACCAAGACTTTGCTATTATGAATAGTGCTACAATAAACATATGTGTGCATGTGTCTTTATAGTAGCCTGATTTATAATCTTTTGGGTATATGCCCAGTAATGGGATTGCTGGGTCAACCGGTATTTCTAGTTCTAGATCCTTGAGGAATTGCCACACTGTCTTCCACAATGGTTGAACTAATTTATACTCCCACCAACGGTGTAAAAGCGTTCCTATTTCTCCACATTCTCTCCAGCATCTGCTGTTTTCTGACTTTTTAATGATCACCATTCTCACTGGTGTGAGATGGTATCCCATTGTGGTTTTGATTAGCATTTCTCTGATGACCAGTGGTGATGAGCAGTTTTTCATGTGTCTGTTGGCTGCATAAATGTCTTCTTTTGAGAAGTGTCTATTCATACCCTTTGACCATTTTTTGATGAGGTTGTTTGTTTTTTTCTTGTAAATTTGTTTAAGTTCATTGTAGATTCTGGATATTAGCCCTTTGTCAGATGGGTAGATGTCAAAAATTTTCTCCCATTCTGTAGGTAGCCTGGTCACTCTGATGGTAGTTTCTTTTGCCATGCAGAAACTCTTTAGTCTAATTAGATCTTATTTGTCTATTTTGGCTTTTGTTGCCATTGCTTCTAGTGTTTTAAGTCATGAAGTCTTTGCCCATGCCTGTGTCCTGAATGGTATTGCCTAGGTTTTCTTCTAGGGATTTTATGGTTTTAGGTCTAACATTTAAGTCTCTAATCCATCTTGAATTAATTTTGTATAAGGTGTAAGGAAGGGATCCAGTTCCAGCTTTCTACATATGGCTAGCCAGTTTTCCCAGCACCATTTACTAAATAGAGAATCCTTTCTCCATTTATTGTTTTCGTCAGGTCTGTCGAAGATCAGATTGTTGTAGATCTGTGGTGTTATTTCTGAGGCCACTGTTCTGTTCCATTGGTCTATATCTCTGTTTGGTTTACTGCAGCCTTGTAGTATGGTTTGAAGTCAGGTAGTGTGATGCCTTTAGCATTGTTCTTTTGGTTTAGGATTGTCTCAGCAATGCAGGCTCTTTTTTTGGTTCCATACGAACTTTAAAGCAGTTTTTTCCAATT
>NW_016866048.1:0-1146 GCF_001698545.2 Rhinopithecus bieti | reverse complement strand
TATGCCCTGGTGGGAAGGGAAAGACCTGACCATCCCCCAGCCTGACACCCATAAAGGGTCTGTGCTGAGGAGGATTAGTAAAAGAGGAAGGCCACTTTGCAGTTGAGATAAGAGGAAAGCATCTGTCTCCTGCTCATCCCTGGGCAATGGAATGTCTCAGTGTAAAACCTGATTGTATGTTCTGTTTACTGAGATAGGAGAAAATTGTCTTAGGGCTGGAGGTGAGACATGCTGGTGACAGTACTGCTCTTTAATGCACCAAGATGTTTATGTATGTGCATATCAAATCACAGCACCTTTTTCTTAACCTTGTTTATGACACAGAGACATTTGTTCACATGTTCTCCTGCTGACTGTCTCCCCACTATTACCCTATTGTCCTGCCACATCTCCCTCTCCCAGCTGGTAAAGATAATGATCAATAAATGCTGAGGGAACTCAGAGAGTGGTGCAGGTGCAGGACCTCCATATACTGAGTGCCGGTCCCCTGGGCCCATTTTTCTTTCTCTATGCTTTGTCTCTGTGTCTCTTTCTTTTCTCAGTCTCTCATCCCACCTGATGAGAAACACCCATAGGTTGTGGAGGGGCTGGCCCCTTCACTGAGAGACAGCTTGTTGTGATTTCTGTTCTTTTACATTTGCTGAGGAGTGCTTTACTTCCAATTATGTGATCAAGTTTAGAATAAGTGTGACGTGGTGCTGAGAAGAATGTATATTCTGTTGATTTGGGGTGGAGAGTTCTGTAGATGTCTATTAGTTCTGTTTGTTGAAGAGCTGAGTTCAGGTCCTGGATATCCTTGTTTACCTTCTGTTTCATTGATCTAATATTGACAGTGTGGTGTTAATATTTCCCATTATTATTGTGTGGGAGTCTAAGTCTCTTTGTGGGTCTCTAAGAACTTGCTTTATGAATCTGAGTGCTCCTGTATTGGGTGCATATATATTTAGGATAGTTAGCTCTTCTTGTTGAAATGATCCCTTTACCATTATTGTAATGGCCTTTGTCTCTTTTGATCTTTGTTGGTTTACAGTCTGTTTTGTCAGAGACTAGGATTGCAACCCCTGCTTTTTTTTTGCTTCCCATTTGTTTGGTAGATCTTCCTCCATCCCTTTATTTTGAGTCTATGTGTGTCTTTGCTCATGAGAT
>NW_016866047.1:0-609 GCF_001698545.2 Rhinopithecus bieti | reverse complement strand
TTGAGTTTCTTAGTCCTGAGTTCTAGTTTAATTGCACTGTGTTCTGAGAGGCAGTTTGTTATGATTTCTGTTCTTTTACATTTGCTGAGGCGTGCTTTACTTCCAAATATGTTTTGGGATAAGTGCGATGTGGCGCTGAGAAGAGTGTGTATTCTGTTGATTTGGGGTGGAGAGTTCTGTAGATGTCTATTAGGTCGCTTGTTGCAGAGTTGAGTTCAATTCCTGGATATACTTGTTAACTTTTTGTCTCATTGATTTGTCTGATGTTGACAGTGGGTGTTATAGTCTCCCATTATTATTGTATGGGAGTCTGAGTCTCTTTGTAAGTCTCTAAGTACTTACTTTATGAATCTGTGTGCTCCTGTATTGGGCGCATATATATTTAGGATAGTTAGCTCTTCTTGTTTAATTGATCCCTTTACCATTATGTATTGGCCTTCTTTGTCTCTTTTGATCTTTGATGGTTTAAAGTCTGTTTTATTAGAGACTAGGATTGCAACCCCTGCCTTTCTTTGTTTTCATTTGCTTGGTAGATCTTCCTCTATCCCTTTATTTTGAGCCTATGTGTGTCTCTGCATGTGGGATGGTTCTACTGAACATAGCAAACTG
>NW_016866046.1:0-559 GCF_001698545.2 Rhinopithecus bieti | reverse complement strand
TGGGAGTTGGAGACTGGAGCTGTTCCTATTCGGCCATCTTCAGTACCAAACTCAGAAATATTCTTAATCGCAATGCTTATTTTTGATGTGGTTACAGGCTAATCCACTCCTCTGTGATAACATTATATTCAATGGTCTCTGAGATCCCTTTCAATTCCAGAAATGTAGTGACATGAGCACAGGTTTTGGGACTAGAGAGATTTGGAATCAAAACCTGGCACCAACCACATATAAACTTGAGGCTGGTTCACTTTCCTGTCCCACTATGTTTCCATCTGTAATGCATAGGAGATAATCCTCAACTCAGGGTTGCTGTGAGAAGTACATGAAAAGATGTTGTAAATCACCTACTACCCTGCCTGAATGTAACTTCTGTTCACTAATAGATAGCTCTTATTACTGATGATAAGAGCCAACATTTATTAAGTGCTGTTAAAAATGAGGCACTGTACTTTTTTACATCAATGATCTTCCTTAATCTATAAAATTCCACATGATTACTAAAATCATCAAATATATATACAAATTATATATAAATAATAAATATATATTTATAATA
>NW_016866045.1:0-1141 GCF_001698545.2 Rhinopithecus bieti | reverse complement strand
AGTCCTTCTTGTGGGTTTGATGAAATATCTCATTGTGGTTTTGATTTGTATTTCCCTAATGACTAATTGAGGATCTTTCCATGTGGGTATTAGCCATTTGAATAGCTTATTTGGAAAAATGTCTATTTAGAATCTTGTTCCTCTTTAGAATGATTTATTTGTCTACCTGTTCACTTGTTTACCATCCCCCACCCCCCACCCTGCTGCTAATTTATAAGTTCTGTGAGGGTAGTCACCATGATACTTTTCTTCAGCATTGCATACCCACCACCCACAAAACCATCTGGCACATAGTAGAAACTCAATAAATATTGTGGCTGATTGCATTAATGTCTTCTGTACTATGCTAATTAGAGCTCATGGAAATAAGATAATCAAGGGTCCATGCATTCTAACTATAGCTCTCCTCTCTTCTAAGCTCATTGGGTTGTTCTATGACCTGCTTAGATTTTCATCAGATCTGACTCGTGTTTAATATTTGGACCTGTGCTGCCCTAGAAAACCTCTTTCTAATCTCACTATCAAAAGGTTGGCTTTCCAAGGAATGCTCTGTGTTTTAGTCCATAAGCAGGACACGCTTGCCATTCCTGTTACTGTTTTGCCTGTAGCTTTGTAGCCTTATTCTTCTGGATTCCTTACTATGTGATAGTTAAAGAAAAGTGAGAAGATGAGGAAAGTATTCTACATTTTGTTCTTTCAGGTTAATATGGCTGTAAAGAGAGGAATAAGATTTAATGATAATCGCTCTCCTCGTTTCCTGACCTCCTCTGGGCCAGCCAAAGTAGTTTGGAAAAGATATTGTAATAAAGCGTTTTGTTTTGTTTTGTTTTGTTTTACTCCTGGAGTTCATACCCCATCCCCACTCTTACTTAATTGCAACGGCACTTAAAAGTCAATAAGATTAACTTTGTAGAATTCACGAATTCCATGAACCAAAGGAAAATGGCTACTGGCTAGTTAAGACTATGTAGGTACAATGCCCATTACTATTTGGTCAAATAACATATTTTTATCATTTCTAATGCCTACATAGCATCCCATTATATGAAAAATGATGCAATTATATGTTTATTGTTGAGTGGTAAAAATCCCATCTTTATTTTAAAAGTATGTAGGAAAATAATGTGAAAATATATGCCAA
>NW_016866044.1:0-609 GCF_001698545.2 Rhinopithecus bieti | reverse complement strand
GAGGCAGGAGAATCGCTTGAACCTGGGAGGCAGAGGCTGCAGTGATCTGAGATTGCGCCACTGCATTCCAACCTGGGTGACAGAGCAAGTTTTATATTTTATAAAACTGTTTGGCTGGCTGGGCGTGGCGGCTCACGCCTGTAATCCCAGCACTTTGGGAGGCCGAGGTGGGCAGATCACTTGATGTCAGGAGTTCGAGACCAGCCTGGCAAACATGGTGAAACCCCATCTTTACTAAAGTACAAAAATTAGCAAAGCATGATGGCAGGCACCTGTAATCCCAGCTACTTGGGAGGCTGAGGCAGGAGAATTGCTTGAACATGGGAGGTGGAGGTTGCAGTGAGCTGAGACCATGCCATAGCACTCTGGCCTAAGTGACAGCAAGACCCCATCTCAAACACACACACACACACACACACACAACTGTTTTCTAAGTCTTTTTCTCAATAGGAACATTAAATTTTTTAATGTTAGTATTTTGTGTTATTACTTTAAGCTTGTCACACCATAATCAATAATTTCTTTGATGAAAATAAAAATAGGATTTTAATATTGAAAGGTTAGTAATCTGTTTAGTCAACCATTTCATTTTTGTTTTTAAATTCTTAG
>NW_016866043.1:0-609 GCF_001698545.2 Rhinopithecus bieti | reverse complement strand
TCAAAATAAAATATTTCCCTTTTTTTTTTTTTTTTTTTTTTTTGAGCCAGAATCTCGCTCTGTTGCCCAGGCTGGAATGCAGGGGCACAATCTCGGCTCACTGCAACCTCTGCCTGCAGGGTTCAAGCAATTCTCCTGCCTCCACCTCCCAAGTTTCTAGGATTACAGGGGCACCCGCCACCACGCTCGGCTAGTTTTTGTATTTGTAGTAGACACAGGGTTCTGCCATGTTGGCCAGGCTGGTCTCGAACTCCTGACTTCAGGTGATCCGCCTGCCTCTGCCTCCCAAAGTGCCTGGATTGGAGGCGTGAACCACGGCTTGCGCCTGATCTGAAGTAAAATTTTTTTTGTTTTCTTCTTTGCTTGTTTTGAGATAGAGTCTCGCTCTGTCTCCAGGATGGAGTGCCGTTCTGTCTCCAGGATGGAGTGCGGTGGCTTGATCTGGCTCACTCCTAAGAACATGATTTCAGGGTAAGACATTCTCTGATGTAAAATCTGACTTTTTCACCCTCCATTTGCTATTCTCCTCCCACCTCCTTTCTAATCTAGTTTGCTCCTCCCTAGGGAGAAAAGCCCTTTTCTGCCTACATTTTTGCAAGCCATAAAGAT
>NW_016866042.1:0-609 GCF_001698545.2 Rhinopithecus bieti | reverse complement strand
GTTCCTATACACCAATAATAGACAAACAGAGAGCCAAATCGTGAGTGAACTCCCATTCTCAATTGCTACAAAGATAATAAAATACCTAGGCATACAGCTTACAAGAGATGTGAAGGACCTCTTCAGGGAGAACTACAAACCACTGCTCAAGGAAATAAGAGCGGACGGAAACAAATGGAAAAACATTCCATGCTCATGGATAGGAAGAATCAATATCGTGAAAATAGCCATACTGCCCAAAGTAATTTATAGATTGAATGCTATCCCCATCAAGCTACGATTGACTTTCACCACAGAATTAGAAAAAACTACTTTAAATTTCATTCGGAACCAAAAAAGAGCCCATATATGCAAGAAAATCCTAAGCAAAAATAATAAAGCTGGAAGCATCATGCTACCTGACTTCAAACTATACTACAAGGCTACAGTAACCAAAACAGCATGGTATTGGTACCAAAGCAAATATAGAAACCAATGGAACAGAACAGAGGCCTCAAAAATAACACCACACATCTACAGTCCTCTCATCTTTGACAAACCTGACAAAAACCAGCATTGGGGAAAGGATTCCCTATTTAATAAGTGGTGTTGGGAAAACTGGTTAGCCAT
>NW_016866041.1:0-855 GCF_001698545.2 Rhinopithecus bieti | reverse complement strand
TTCTTTACACCTTATATAAAATTAACTCAAGTTGGATTAAAGACTTAAACATAAAACTTAAAACTATAAAAACCGTAGAAGAAAACCTAGGCAATAGCATTTAGGACATAGGCATGGGCAAAGACTTCATGACTAAAACACCAACAGCAATTGCAACAAAAGCCAAAATTGACAAATGGGTTCTAATTAAACTAAAGAGTTTCTGCTCTGCAAAATAAACTGTCATCAGAGTGAACAGGCAACCTACAGAATGGGAGAAAATTTTTGCAATCTATCCATCTGAACAAAGTTCTAATATCCAGAATCTATAAGGAACTTGTACAAATTTAAAAGAAAAAAAAAACCCATCAAAAAGTGAGGAAAGATATGAACAAACACTTCTCAAAAAACACATTTATGTGGCCAACAAATATGTGAAAAAAAGCTCATCATCACTGGTCATTAGAGAAATGCACATCAAAACCAAAGTGAGATACCATCTCATGTCAGTTAGAACGGTGATCATTAAAAATCTGGAAATAATGGGAATATACCCAAAGGATTATAAATCATTCTACTGTAAAGACACATGCACATATCCATATGTTTATTGCAGCACTATTTACAATAGCAAAGACTTGGAACCAACCCAAATGACCATCGATGATACACTGGATAAAGAAAATGTGGCACATATACACCAAGGAATACTATGAATCCATAAAAAAGAATGAGTTCGTGTTCTTTGCAGGGACGTGGTTGAAGTTGGAAACCATCATCCTCAGCAAACTAACACAGGAACAGAAAACCAAACCCTGCATGTTTTCACTCATAAGTGGGAGCTGAACAATGAGAACAGATGGACACAGGGAAGGG
>NW_016866040.1:0-1707 GCF_001698545.2 Rhinopithecus bieti | reverse complement strand
GGGAGGGAGGGAGGGAGGGAAAGAGAAGAGAGAGAGGAGAGAGTTGGGCTTAGCTAGACCTGGCTGTGCATTTTGCTACCTGTGTGAGCTTGGAAGAACCATTTCATCCCTCAGAGCCTCAGTTTCTTTCTCTATAAAATGGGAATAAGGGATGAGCATTGTAGCTCATGCCTGTAATCCCAGCACTCTGAAAGGCCAAGACAGGAGGATCACTCAAGCTCAGGAGTTCAAGACCAGCCTTGGCAACATAGCAAGACCCTGTCTCAAAAAATAAAATAAGGCCAGGGATGGCGGCTCACGCCTGTAATCCCAGCACTTTGGGAGGCTGAGGCAGGTGGATCACTTGAGGCCAGGAGTTCGAGATCAGCCTGGCCAACATGGGAAAACCCCATCTCTACTAAAGATACAAAAATTAGCTGGGTGTGGTGGCAAGCACCTGTAATCCCAGATATTTGGGAGGCTGGGGCAGGAGAATCCCTTGAACCCAGGAGGTGGAGGTTGCAGTGAGCTGAGATCACACCACAGCACTCCAGCCTGGGTGACAGAGTGAGACTCCATCTTAAAAAAAAAAAAGAAGTAAAATAAAATAAAATGGAAATAAGACTTTTGGCTGACTTGATCATAGGTCTTGAAAGGATTGAATGAGATGATACATGCAAGAGTAGCAGCTGCTAGAACTAAAAATCACAGCAACCCAGCAATTCTGCTAAGTGACCCAGATGGGATGTGTGATGGGCACATGACAGCAGGAAGAGCTCTAGGTGGAATTTCGCCATGAGATAACTGAAAGGTAGCATGTCCTGCCCCATCACTTCGTCCCCTGGCCCTGCAAAGCCCTGAATTCCTCCCCACTCCTCCACCACCAAGCTACTGCCCCACCGGCCATGTCTCCAGAACCCATGATAGTAGTAATCACACCAGATGTTTCCAAACTCCACTGTGGTTCCTGAGGACAGGCTTCATTAGCTTTGATCTGGCAGGTTTACCTGCATTGGGTACTGGCTTTATTTCCAGCCACCCCTTCTCAGCCTCACTGAAGTGGCTTTGACACTTTGAGGACACTGGTGAGATGGCCGGGGCCAGCCAACGGACCACTAGGAGACTGACGGGCACTGGAGCCTTCCAAAGTAACTGAGCTGGAACCAGGGGCAAGGAATCATTTAATCCCCAGCCACTGCAGAGAAGCAGAATTCTCTCATTCACATCCCTGCAATGTCAACAGTGAGCAGGCCCTAGGCAATTTGGGAAGAGCGGATGTCAGAAAGCCTGAGGTTAGGCCAGCCCTGGTGGGTCACTCCTGTAATTCCAGCACTTTGGGAGTCTGAAGCAGGCAGGTTACTTAAGCTCAGGAGTTGGGGACAGGCCTGGGCAACATGGTGAAACCCTTTCTCTCCATAAAAATACAAAAAAAAAAAAAAACAACAACAAAAAGGTGGGCATGGTGGTGCATGCCTGTAGTCCCGGCTACTAGGGAGGCTGAAGTGGAAGGATGGCTTAAGTCTGGGAGGTGGAGGTTGCAGTGAGCTGAGATCGTGCCACTGCACTCCAGCCCGGGTGACAGAGAGAGACTCTGTCAAAAAGGAAAGATGGGAAGGAGGGAGGGAGGGAAGGACGGGGAGGGAGAGAGGGAAGGACAGGGAGGCAGAGAGGGAAGGACGGGGAGGGAGGGAGGGAAGGACAGGGAGGGAGAGAGGGAAGGACGGGGAG